>NC_133620.1:278175362-278387862 GCF_048593235.1 Sminthopsis crassicaudata | reverse complement strand
TAGAAGGCTTATTAACCCAGATCTTTGACTCAGGGATAGTTATTTTGGGGTTTTCTTCAATCTTTCTTTTAATATATAACTTCATTGAAAAGATTTATTGGCGGTTTGAGATTTCATTTCCCTCCCTTTCCAAATAGACTTTACTAATGCCCTCCCAAATTACCTAGTAGGATGTGATTTTCTTTTTTAAAAAAATAATCCCCCCATACATGCAAAGATAGTTTTCAATATTTACCTTTGCAAAACCTTGAGTTCCAAAATTTTCTCCCACCCTCCTCCTTTCCCCCCCACAAGGAATCTAATATAGATTAAATATGTGCTAGAATATAAACTTCTTGAAAACAAGGATTGCTTCCTTTAAAAAATATATCTATATCATCTAGCACCTGGTACTTGGTCCTTAGAAGATACTTAATAACTACCCACAGAATTGAATGGAGTTGAAGTTGGTTTATATTCCTGCCTGAGCCAGTCATCCCATTTCCCTCTCTCCAACAGGGGCATTTCCTTCTTAAGGAATTATCAGTTTAAGTACATAATAACCTACCTCCCTATTTACTACTTATTACTTTCAGCATGACAGTTTATCTTTCTGGATCTTAATTTCCTCATTTGTAAAATCACTTTTAAAAAGATAGGTGTCATCTTGCTTGAGAAGTCCAAGTTTCCTTTATAATGTATGAGTAAAGTGCATTGCCTCTCTAGGACTTTTCTATAAATTGAGAGATTTGGAGTAGAAATTGTCTAAGGTCCCTTCCTACCCTGACATCCAATATTTTATGATTTCACTCCCCAAAATAAAGATATAAAATAGTCTTCTCACTGTCCTCCAAACCCTAAGCTTCTTCCCAATCCTTCTCCATTCCATTTTCCTCCCTTCTATCCTTTATGTAAATCCTATCCATCCTTCATGACCAAATATTTCTTTATGAAGTCTTCCATGATCTTCTCTCCTCTCTTTGAATTTCTTATAGCATTTATTATTGGTACCATTTTCTTGACAGTTAAATATCACATTATATTGTTATTAACCAAACAATTTTCAAGTGTACAAGATTCAGTTTTTATATTAGATTGCAAGCTTCTTTAGCTAAATATATAAATGGAGTTCTCAGATGGCATGATTAGATATCTCTGGAATCCCTTGTATCATCCCTTTCCAGGGGATGCTTCAATTTCTGCCTTGAAGGGAAAAGGAGAAAGGTCATGACTGAATATTGTTCTTTTCTGTGGGAATAGTCTTTACCTTATACTTTCTGGCTTAACTCCTTCCCAGGAAACACTGATTGCACAAAAGACCATTATAAATAGCAAATAGTGAGTAAACTCATTTATCCAAACAAATAGAAATCATAGAAGTTATATAAACTGGAATATACTAAGGTGTGTACAAGAAAGAATAACTCTTTATCTAGAAACAAGAGGAAATCTCCATTTAAACAAACAAACAAAAATTTTTAAAGGATTTAATCTTACCCTAGAAGTTCCATTAGAGACCCTAGAGAGGCATTTTGAAAATCAAGAAAATTTTGAATCCAAGGAGCTGGCTTCTCCTACATGTTTTGCAGCTTCTCTCTCTTCATGGATCTCTTGAAGAATCACTAGAAACTCAAATGTCTCTAACCTCAAGAAGCTCTGGTACCAATTCCATTAGACTCTTAAGAAGCACAAAACATTGAATTTATCATTCTCTCTGCCAATCTGAAATTATTGCTCCTTCTTTGTATGAAGACACTAGCAAAAATGTTCTAGGCTTGGTTAGAAGCTTGGTTAAGCAGAAGCATGCACACAGCAAGTACTTATAAGCTCATTGAAGGAAGAAAGAGGAAGAGAGAGATATAGGCAGATGTGGAGAAAGCGATGAAGAAGGTAAAGATATAAATGCAGCATGGAAGAAGAGAAAGGATGTTGAGTTTGGATTCATTCAGAGAGCCTAGATTCAAATCCCAACTTTTTACCTACAATTGTGTAAGCTTTGCCAATCTCTGCTCTTCTCTGAACATGTTCTCATAAGATGAGAAGGCAATGAATTAGAGAGTCTCCAAGGTACCCCCACCCCAACTTCAATTTTTTGAGGAGGAGAGAAGAGTAGGAGAAAAGAGAACAGAGAAACAAAAACTAAATAGGGAATATACTGATCAAAAAAAAAAAAGAGAGAGAGAGAAAAAGAGGAAAGGAGGAGTGAAGGGAAAAGAGAGAAATTGGCAGACAGACAGACAGACAGACAGACAGACAGAGACAGACAGAAAAGGTCTCCTCTCTTCCCTCTAAAGTCCTTGCATAGAGCAACTAGCTCCCTGATCCTTCCTGCTAACCCTAAAGTACAGCCAGAATTCAAATGTGGTAATGTTTCTTCCAAGTTTCCATCCTAATAGAATTCCTGGCCAGGAATTATTTATCATGTCAGGATAGAATCTACCCAGATCTCCAATTAGACATCTGAGAACATAATTGAACTTTAATTAGGAAAAAAAAAAACTTATCACATAAGAAAAAAATTTAGTTATTCTCATTTTATTTGTCTCCCCTTCCCTCCAGCTAAATCCCTTCCTTTTCTTTCTTTCCCTCCACCTAGCCAGAGTGGAACAAGTAGAGCCAAGGAGTTTGAAGACCATGGCATCAGTCTTGGCAGCAATACTGCTTAAGAGGACTCAGCAGTCATGAAGTACTTGATCCTTTAGGAGTGTATGTATATAGCAGGGATTAATGTCTCCTAAAATCACTGGTTTAGGAATAAAGAGTCTTGGATTCTAATTCTGACTCTGCTGCTATAACTGACTATGCAGTATGACCTTAGAAAAATTACTTCATCTCCTTAAGTCTGTGTTTTCATCTGCCAAAAAAAAAATAATAATAATAAGTAGCAGATACTAAGTATTCTGTCTCTAAGGTACCTTCTAGTGTCTATGTGCCTGTGAATCTAAATAATAAAACCAATAGTTGCATCTCAGTCATTATATACATATTATATCCCCTCGAATGTAAGGTCCTTGAGGGCAGGTTGTATTTTGTCCTCGTCTTTGCAGTCCTTGTGTCCAGCTCAATGTCTGGCTTTTTTTTTCCTTCCAGACCTGTGCATGATTCTTGCTGAGAAATCACCTATATCAATGAATGTCCACACCTGCTCTGCAAATTACAGTTTTTTAAAGAGCTGTCTGGGCCACAAGAAATAAGATGACTTGTCCTGGGTCACAAAGCAGGATTTGAACCTAGGCCTTCCTGCCTCTGAGGCCTGACTTTTAGCTCCCATACCATCCTGCGTCTACCATGATCAGAGGAGATCTCCTCCTAGTCTTTGCTTTTGCTTTTTCCTCTTCCCATAATATTCTTACCCCATACATCAAACCTGCATCCCTCCAGCCATCCCCTTCAAATATCCACCCATCAAGGTCTACTCACATTTTGTTTCTTCCCTGATGCCTTTTTGGACTCCTTGGGTGGTACTGATTTTTCTTTCCTTCTCTAGACTTCTGAAACACTCTGTGGTTGCATCCTAAAATTTAGTGCTTGATCATATATAATGTCTTATTCTCTTTTTCAGATATATGTGTCTAGTCTCCCCAATGAGATTGTAAATTCCTTGGACCATGCGTTCTCCCTTTCTTATAAACCCTATAGTGTCTAGCAAAATAGGAGTTTAATTGACTAAAGCAATGAGCCCTGCTTCAACTTGTCCACTCCAATAGTTCACATCTGTAGGATCCACACTTACAGAAGAGTTTTCTAAATTCTGAAAGACCAAAGGAGCAGATGGCCTGTGACTTTTAGTGAATGTCATCAAAATTTGGTAAGGATATAGATTATATAAATATTTGCTTATAGAGTGATGTTTGACATTTTAGAGAATCACTAAGGCAATAGTATCCAGTGGACCTAGAGTTGTCTACTCTTGTTTATTCTTGAAATGATAAAAGGAAAGACTTGAGTGTGAAGTTTCCTTTGGCACAGAGTAATTTAAGCTGAAAGCGAATACGAATTTTTACTCAGGAGTAGGGGATTAAGCTACATCTGAGGAATTTTTTAGTAGATAAGGAAGAGCAGAGCAGCAGGACTCAAGCCTCTGACCACTTTGCTTGATAGGTTGGCTCTCAGATGAAAGGCCTTTTCCCCTCCTGCTTTGGTTAAAGATTTTTTAACACTGAAAAGATCTTTTGTACCCTGTTTATGCTGTTGGTTACAATTTAAAAGGCCTCCAACCCCAACAAATCCCTCTTGCCCTTTTCTTCTCCCAATTTCTCATTATTTTATTTTTTTTTGTCACAACCAGTAGAATACTCGAATTATAGATCAGAAGATATCTAATGGAAATCCCTTATCTTATAAATGAGAAAACTGAGGCTGAGGAAATGGACTTGTCCTAAGTGTCTTTCCTAAGGTCACGTAGGACACAAATTTCAGAGATAAAACTTGAACACCTCTCTTCTGGCTCTAGAACTCTTTCTACCACCCAAGTTGCTTCCTTAGAGCTAAGCATATTCAAAGACATCACTTAGAAGAACTCCTATGACTTGGAACTGGAGTGTTATTAGTTAATAGGACGCCAGGACTTGGAGCTAAAAGGAATCTTAGAGACCTTCTACAGCAAGTTGTTTTTTGTTTATTTTATTTTGTAGAGAAAGAAACTGAGGTCCATGGAGAGAAAGTAGATTGTGCAAGATCACATAAATTATAAAAAGTAGAGCAAGGATTTAAACCTAGCTCCTCTAACTTCATCTTCAATAGTTTTTTTTTTTAATTATATTAAGAAATTGTGATTCCCTGAGAGATGAACCTTGGCACAATTCTATGAAATTATTGAGGGGAAAAAGAGGTATAGTAGTTCTCTCTTTCTTCCCCTTCTCTGTTGTTTTGGTTGTGGTTGAGCTGTTTCAGTCACATCTCACTCTTTGGAATCCCATTTATAGTTTTCTTGGCATTGATACTGGAGTCATTTGTTATTTCCTTCTCCAGCTCACTTTACAGATGAGAAAACTGAGGCAAACTGAATTAAATGTCCAGGGTCACGCCGCTAGAATTATCTGAGGTCGGATTTGAACTCAGATCTTCTTCACTTCAGACTTGGCACTTTATCCATTATGCCTTCTAGCTACTTTTCTAATCTCTTCCAAAAAATATGGTGCATCCTATAAGTCACTGGCCATGTTCCAACATTTGTCTTGCCTTCTGGAAATATAGAATTAGGGGTAGAATGTAAAAACATTCTACACAAACAACAAATATTCCCAACAGGAAATGACTCAGATATAAAGACAACATACAAATCTTGGAAGTTCTGGGCTCATATCAGTGGATCCAACTCTGAAGGTTTCTCACTAATTGGCTTTCTCTCTGGCTCCTGTACCGACTCAGTGAATATCGGAATTTGTTTTATGATTGAAAAAAGTCCTAAGCTCTCATGCAAGCAAGCATTCAGGATAACAGAACATTGAATTTAGGATAGATTTTATTTAACTCAAAATAAAAACATGAAGGATTTAACCTGAATCTGTTGTGTTCTCCCTCCCTCCCTTCCTCTGGCTTTCTCTCTCTCCCTCTCTCTCTCTCTCCTTCCCTCTTTGTATGTATGTAGGTGTATGTGTATGTATATGTGCTTGTCTTTTTCCATATGAGTAAAAGCTCCCTAAGAGCAAGAATTTAGTCTCTTTCTTCCTCGGTATTCCTCATAGTAACTACCACTGAGTCTGGCACCCAAGCAGCCATAAGGAAGAATGAGGAACCAAGTGGGATTGTATGCAGGAATTCTGCACTTAACAGTTTACTGGCTGGCTGAGCTGTCAATCATCATCCACTAGTGGTGGTTTAAATAGAATATCATGTACTATGACTGCCTACATACCTACAGATGGTTCAGTTGTGTGAACTCTTGAGCCATGGAAATTCTTGAGCATGTTATATGGGCCTGTTTCTCTCCTTCTCCTCTCTCTTCTTCAATATAATAATAATAATAAATAACATTTATATTGGGCACTGTGCTGAGTGCTTTACTATTATTATACAGCCATGCCTTGCTGTATTTCACAGATATTGGTGTTTTTTTTTGGTTTTTTTTTACAAATTGAAGGTTTATGACCACTGTATTGAGCAAGCTATTTTTCCAATAGTATGCTTACATCATCTCTCTATGTCACATTTTGGTCATTCTCACAATACTGCAAACTTTATTATTATCATATCTGTTATGGTGATCTGTGGCCAGTGATCTCTGATGTTTCTATTGCAATTGTTTCGGTGCATCACAAACCACGTCCACATAAGATAGTAATCAATTGATAAATGTGTGTTCTGACTGCTCTAACTCGTTGTCCTATCTCTTTCCCTCTCTTTAACCTCCTTATTCTATGAGACACAATAGTATTGAAATTAGGTCAATTATTAAACCAAAATGCCCTTTAAGTGTTCAAGTGAAAAGAAGAGTCAATCCATGTGGCAAAGTTCATTTTTGTCTTATTTTAAGAAGTTGCCATGGCCATCCCAACCTTCAGCAACCACCACTCTGATCAACCAACAGTCATCAACCCAGAGGCAAGACCTTTCAGTAGCAAAAACACTGATTCACTGAATGTTCAGATGATGGATAGCATTTCTTAGCAATAAAGTATTTTTAAATTAAAGTGTATACATTTTTAGACATAATACAGACTACAGTAGAATTTTAAAATAACTTTTATATTAACCAAGAAACCAAAATAATTCAAGTAACTAGCTTTATTGCACTATCCATTTTACTGTGATGGTCCAGAACTGAACTTGCAATCAGGTATGCCTGTATCATGGTTGATTTTTTTAAATTAATTGATTTATTTTTAAATTAAAATTTTTTGCCTGTATCATTTGATCTTCACAACAATCCTGAGAGGATACTGCTATTATCTCCACCTTACAAGTGACGAAACCAAGACAAACAGATTAAATGACTTGCCTAGGATCACACATCTAATAATTAACTGTCTGACTCTGAACTCAGGTCTTCCTACTCAGGCCCAGTGTCTATGCATTGTTCCACATAGTTATCCCAGGCAATAGTCTGAGGATACAAAGTGCCTTACATCTGTTCAGGAAACAGCAGAGCCATAGCAGACATTTATAAAGCCTCATTCTACTGCTAGTGAGAAGCTGCATGGTATGTCAGGAAGTATATTAGACCTAGAGTCAGGACAAATAAAGATTCACATCTCAGCAATTGCACTTACTGGCTAAACGTGGGCAAGTCACTTAACCTCTCAACCTCAGTTTCCATATCAATGTTTGTAATATTTATCTCACAGCAGGTTATTGTAAAAATCAAATGTATGTATGCTTGTATGCAAGCCAGATCCCAGAACAGTAGACTGTGCTTATGTGAATTAGGTCCAATTTTAGAGGACTCCTCCCAAATCAAAGCTTTATGGTTCATTTGGCTGCCACCCAGGATTTGTTAGGAAATCACAGAATAAATCTTATATCTAGGTGACCACCGACGTGAGTAAAAATGTCATACGATCATAGATTTAAAACTGGAAGAGATTTTAGACTTAATGGCTTCCAGGCTATTAAGTTCAGCTCTTTCATTTAGTAGACAAGGAAACTGAGGCAGATTTACAATAAGTAATTTACCCAGATTTAAAAAGCTAGTAGATACCTGAGGCAAAATTAGAGCTCAGATCTTAACACCAAGTCTAGTACCCTATCTATAATGTCAACTTGTTGTCCAGATCCTATACTCAAGAAAATAATACATATGAGATACAGATCAGCTTTTGATCTACTCTCTTGAAACTGAAGGAAATTAAACAATAGAGCATTTATTGAGTGCCCAATATGGACCGAGCACTGTGCTAGCTGCTGGGGATATAAAGTCTGAGGAAACAATGTACATACATACAAATATATATGTGTGTGTGTGTGTGTGTGTGTGTGTGTGTATACATATATATACATATATGTGTATATGTATATTATATATATAAACATATGCAAATTAATGAAAAAGTGATTTTTTTTTTTAGCTTGTGCCATCCACATCCAACGGTAGAACTGTGGAGACTGAATATGGATCAAAGAATAGTATTTTCACCTTTTTATTTTGGTTGGTGGTGTTTATTTCATGCTTTTTTTTTCCTTCATCATGTTCCCTTTTTGTCATTTTTCTTATTTTCCCTTTTTGTCTGTTTTATTTTTTTTGCATAGCAAGATGATTATGGAAATATGCTTACAAGAACTGCACATGTTTGACCTACATCGGATTGCTTGCTGTCTTGGGAAGGGAGGAGGGGAAGAAGAGAAGGAGAAAAATTTGGAACATAAGATTTTACATATATTGAAAATTATCTTTGCATGTATTTGGAAAAATCAAAAAAACTATTAAAGCTTTAAAAATGATTTTTTAGGAGAAGACAATAGCAGCTGAAGGAATAAGAAAAGGCTTCATACAAAAGATACTGTTTGAGTTGAGCCTTGAAGTAAATGATGGATTCTAAGAGATCAGGCTAAGGAATTTCAGCTTTGGGGGACAGAAAGTGCAAAGGATGGAAGTGGAAAATGGAATACCATAGGTGAGGAGTAGTAAGAAAACCAATTAATCTGAGCCATGGTATAGGTTAAGGGGACTGTTATATAAGAAGACTACAAAGATAGGTTGCAGTGATATTTTAAAAGGTTTTAAAGTAAAATAGTTTGTATTTGACCCTAAAGATAATAGGGAGCTACTGTAGTTGATAAAGGAAGACATAGTGACACCTAACATTTAGTTTAAAAATCACTTTGGCAGCTATATTGAAATGGGAAAAGACTTGAAGCAGAGAGATTAATAAGCTGGGCAATAGTCAAGGAGAGAAGTGGTGGGGTCATGAGCTTAGGGACTCAACCAACAAGGTTTGGTTGTATGACTGAAGAGAATGTTGAAAACTGGACAGATGTGAGAAATGTTATAAAGGTAGAAATAAGATTTGCTACTAATTAGGTATGTGGGATGAGTGAAACTGAAGATTTGATAAAACACTGAGGCTTCAAGCCTAGGTGACTAGAAAAAGAGAGGCACTCTATACAAAAAGAGTAAAGTTTAGATGAGGGTTAGTTTTTAGGAGGAAAGATAATGAGTTCAGTTTGGGATATGTTAAGTATGAGATAACTATGGGACATTCAGATCACAATGTCCAGTAGTTAGTGTGTAATAGACTAGAGCTCAGAAGAGAGACTAGCTCTGAATATATAGTTCTTACAATTATTTTTATTTTCATGTTTATGTTCATATTTATAGTTTCATATATAAATTGTTGTTATTCAGTCATATTTGACTCTTACTGACCTCTTTTGATTTGTTTTTGTTTTTTCCCTTTGCTTTGTTTTGGGGTTTATTTTTTGTTTTGCTTTTTTTTTTTTTGCAAAGATACTGAAGTAGTTTGCTATTTCCCTCTCCAGCTCATTTTACAGATGAGAAAATTGAGGCAAATATGGTGAAATGACTTGCTGAAGGTAACATAGTGAATAAGTGTCTGAGGCCATATTTGAACTCAGGAATATGAGTCTTCCTGACTTAACATTCAATCCACTCTGCCACCCCCAGCTGCCCATTTCTATATAGAGATGATAATTAAATATTTTGCACTGACAAAAATCACTAAGAAAGTATGGAAAGAACCTAGACCTGCAGTTGGGGGGGCAAGATTTGGATAATCAGGCAAAGGATACTAAGAAGGTACAGTCATATAGAGAAACTAGGGTCACAAAAATCCAAACAGAATTGAGTATCTAGGAGGAGGGAGGGTGTGGTCAAGAGACACTAAAAGAATGAGGACTAGGAAAAAAATCAAATTTAGTGATTAAATGATGACAGCGCTCCTCTGCTTCAAAACTCATATATTTCAATTTTCAATGTATTTTGACAAGAATAAAAAATACTTCAGCACTTGATGCTTTCTTGGCACTCCTGGTTGTTGTCATAGTTGAGCATTAGGGATATGAGGTTGGCCAAGCATATTGCCCAGCCCCTGCTGCAGCTGCTAATACCCTCAGCCATGGCCAGCTCCTCCCCAGCAAAGGAACAATGCTCAGGACTATCACAGTGAAATCTATATCCTGAGCAGAAGAAGAAGCACTAGGAGCAGGAGCAACAGTGTGGCTTAAGCAGCAGCTATGGGAGCCCAGGCAGAGGATATAGGACCCACTTCCACATCCAAGCCCTCCCACCCAAAGGAAATTCCCTGTCAGAAAGTGGGTTAAGTCAAGAAGGGAAGAACCAGGCTGGACTGGGCTGGGCTGGCTGGTTTCTCCGCAGCTAGAAGCCCCACTTGCCTCTTTGAGGAATTGAGTAGGGAGGAATAGTTGGGCTGCAGACTAGAGATGTGTTCTTTTTGTTGTGATTCATAGTATTTTGTTTTTCCAAATATACACAATGATAGTTTTTAACATTCGCCTTTGCAAAACTTTGTGTTCTAAATTTTTCTCCCTCTATCCCTTCATCACCCTCCCCCAAAACAGCAAGCAATGCCTTATAGGTTAAACATTTGCAATTCTTGTAAACATATTTCCAGGTTCGTCATGCTGCATAAGAAAAATCACATCAAAAGGGAAAGAAAAAAAAAAAAACAACAAGCAAACATACAACAACAATTTTTAAAAATGAAAATACTATGCTTTGATCCACATTCAGTTGGAGATGTATTCCTTATGGGAAAATTCATTCAGTTCTTGTAATTTCACTTACTCATTTGAATGATTAAGTAAAAATCAGATTGCAAAGGGTTAGAGAATTTAAGACAAAGAATATAGACTGTTTTCCCCAAAAAATAGCTTTGTTGAGAAATAGGATGACTGAATGGTAGGATCTAATCTTTTTTTTTCCCCTTTTCTTAAGATTGAGGAGACTTAAGGCTGTGGAAGGAGTCAATAGATAGAAAGAAAATGATTAGATAATCCATTCATGCCCCTACAGGACAATCTGTAGTTGGGCATGAGATAAAGGTAACCAAGTAGAGTGACTTTGATGAGAAAGGCCTTCTTTTCATCAGAATTTGGAGTAAAGTATGAGAGGAAATAGACTGATGTCTAGAGAAGTATGGGAAGAAAATTCACAACAAATGGCTTCTATTTATGAGATAAGACTATGGATAAGGGGAGAATGAGTTGTGTATATTTAATGATAAAAGAGAAAGTGTTCAACTGCTTCTTTAAGAAATGAAACAGGAAATCATTTAGGAGAAGAATAAAAGAATTATTTTGTTGCAGACAGAACCAATTGAGATTAGATACATAGAAACAAATTTGTGGTGGACTCAGTTGAAGTAGTTGTATGACTTTCTCTAGATACATTCAATAGCATGCAAGTAAGAGGGGAGGAGGAAAAGGATGGGAGTAATCTGGTATTAATCAATCAATCAGTGACTATAATAAATACCCAAGTTAACTATAAAGGATATATGAAAAAAGAAGCTATAAAGAGAAAGAACTTATAAATAGAAGTATGTATAGAACAATTTTGCATATATACATATATTTATATATTTGTGCTTAATGGTAGCCATCTCTAGGATGAAGGAGAAAGGGAAGAAAAAGAGGGGGAAGAAATTTGTGTAATGACTTTATATTTTAAAAGAATAACAAGTTGTACACAATAGATTTCTGTTTTATGTGCTATCATCTTTTTTATTATACTTTGCTGTGGAAATGTTTATTTTATTCCATAAATTAAAAATAAAATCAATTAGCTAATTAATTAAAATCTAGTCAATTATTATGCACCTACATTGTGCCAGGACCTATGTTAAGTATAAGGGATACAAAAAAAAAAAAAAATAAAGTCCTCAAGGAGCTTACAATCTAATAGGTAGACAACATGCAAACTATACATATATACATATATACAAAGCAATGTATACTTAAGATAAATAAGAAATAATTAACAGAGGGGAGATACTAGAATTAAGAGGAATTGTGGGAGACTTCCTATAGAAGTTGGGATTTGGGGACTTAAAGATAACTAGGGAGGTAAATAGTCAGAGATTAGAAGGAAGAACGTCCCAGAATTTGACAAAGTGCAAATGATGATGACAGAACAAGGGACCAAAGATTTTCGAGGAAATGAGAGTAGATGATAGTGTAAAATGAGCCCAAAGGAAGTGACCAAAAGGAATGGGGAAAGAAGAAAGTCAAGTCAGGGGACGGCTTGGCAAAGTTCTGAAGAAGAAAGAATTGGCAGTCATAGGTAAGATGGAAGTTTAGGAGGAATAAAGCAGGGGAGAGATGGAATAGGAGTTAAAATCAAATAAAGGAATTTCAAAGATTTTAACTATGAAATAACAGTACTTGTTGGTGATGTTATATAAAAAGTAGCATGACCACCTTTATGTGTAACTGAGGTAGAGCATAGGTGTGGAGCAGACTGAGGGAATAGGAGACTAGTGTATTTGAGGAAGCATCAACATAAAGGTTGATTTAATATGAATATATAGTATATATATATATATATATATATGTATATGTACATATTCATATATATATATATATATATATATATATATATATATATATATATATATATATATATATATATATTATAAGAACTAAGAAGTAGCTTAAAGAGAAAAAACTGTGAAACCTACAGGAAACTTGAGAAGAAAAAAGAGAGGGTTTCTTGAGGGTCAATAGACAAATACCCACAAGGATTTGAGTGACAAATCTGAAAAAAAAAGTGAATCCTAAATCAGGAGAATTTGCTAAGTAGTTGTGGCAAATAGCATGAAACTGGCAGAGAAGAACAAGGAATGTGCTGATTACTTGTCTAGGACTGATATATCAGGGGCTATGTGAGAAGTTTGGGCTGTTGGGCAGCTAGGTGGTACAGCAGATAATGTCAGGTTTGAGTCAGGAAGATCTGAGTTCAAATTTGGGCTCAGATACTAACTAGCTATGTGATCCTGGGCAAATCACTTATCTCTATTTCTTCATCTGTAAAATGTGCTGGAGGAAGATATGGCAATTCACATCAGTGTCTTTGCCAAGAAAACCCCAAAGAGGAGAGGTGGACATGGCTTAACAACAATATGTGCGACCAATCCTGGAAAAAATGACTAAGGATATTATGTCATCCAGGGGAACCTAGGTCTCATTAAATTCCAGGAGATTGTAGGGTCATGAAAGGAAAAGAGCTGAAGATGGAAAGAAGTTACTGTTTTTTTTTTTCTTTTTAAATTATGGATGGGGAATCTTAGAAGGGAGAATAGAAGGGGTAAACAGAACTGGAGTGAATCATTGTTGTGGTAGGATTGAAGTAGATAGGAATGACAGACAAGGAGGTTTGGGGGAAAGAAAGTGTTTTACTATTAAGCCCTTGGAAATTCAATACCACTAGGACTAGGAGAGTAAAGTGAGCTGGAAGCATGCTAACTCTAAGGAAATAGTCTAGGTTGCAGATAGGAATACCTCTGTTGATGAGGGCAGATGAGAAGAAGTTGTAATGCAGGATAGCCCATAAACAGTTTATATTTTTCCATCGAGGGTCATTATTCCCCTCAGAGTTTTTTTTTTCCCATCCTTAGGACTCATAGCAATCCCTGTACTTTGGATCTCCCTTGGAAGTATAATGGGTCACCCCTTCCAGATGTGGACAAGAATATACAGAGATAATTGTGGTGAAAATATTGAGAAAAAGCAACTCCACACGGTGGGGAAAGGCCCTTATGGTAAAGATGGCCTGTTACCTACTATCTACTTTGAGTATAATTGACACAAAGACTTTAGAGATAATATCTGGGAAACCTGATTTTTAGAATGGTTTGGTGACTATGGGACAAATGTATATTGCCTAGTTGTGTTGTGTAGATGAGAGAAATTAGATTTTTATTTATCACCATTAGACAGGAATGAATCATTTCACTAAAGAGATACTGTTTGGGAACATTAAAACTGCATCAGCAGAGTAAAGAGCTAAACTAAACTTAAGAGTTCATAGAAAAGCTGTTAAATGATGATCTCAGGAGAAATTGTGGTCTAGGAAGAAACCTCAGAGGTTACACTGCCACCTGCTGCTTAGAAGAGCTGACTGGCAGAAGAACAGGTTTTTGGTTTTCTTTTCTTTCTTTTTTTTTTTTTTTAGCAAACGTTTTTAATTGAAAACAATATAAATTTTCAAATAAAAGTATTTCAAAACAAAAGACTGAAAAACAAAATTCTGAATTTAACTAATTCTGAATAAATGTGTATTTCTGTATAAGTAGAAAAGGAGAGAATTATGCATGAAATTATGAATTTATTACACAGTGTACTTTTCTTTAAATTTGAAATATACATTTCAAACCTGTCCTGCTTCTTTGTGGTTCTTTTTTGCCCTACTTCTGTTTTCTTCTCTTTTTTTCTCCATTGGAAATATTATCCCTAATCCTTATCTTATTCTAACCCTCTAAACTACTTCTCCTTTCATTAATACATATATATATATATATATATATATATATATATATACATATACATACATACGTATATATATATTTATGTATATAAATTCTATATTTTCCCTCTTCTCCCCTGCACCCTGCCATGTACTACTTGGGGTAGAAACTGTTTAGAGTCCAACCTAAGAAGCCAACCTGGAAATGCTCTGCAGACAGATAAGTATCTCTGTCTTTTCTACTTCAATAGTTCAGGGGGGAAAAAGAACAGCCCAAGCAACCAACAGAGAAGCAGCCCCACCCATCCGTGAATCATTGCATAGACCCTGAGAGAAAAAAAGGAAATCAGAATCTGTACAGCCAAGTTAGGAGATGCCTTGGGTACATGTGTGTCTATACATGTGCGTCTATCTGCTATGGTTCTGTAAGTTGGTATCTATTTTATTTTATTTTATCTTATTTTTTTGCTTTTTTTGCTGAGGAAATTGGGATTAAGTGATTTGCCCAGGGCCATACAGCTAGGAAGTATCTGAGCCCAAATTTGAACTTAGGTCCTGATTTCAGAGCTGGTGCTCTATCCACTGTGCCACCTAGCTGCTCTTGGAATCCATTTTATCACCACAGAAATTGAGGATTCAGTAGGAGAACATATCCTCAGTTTATAACTAGGATTATTATTATTATTGCATTGACTTTTGCTTAGTAAATGTTTTTGAATTAATGCAATTAACCTGGCTGATTTGTTAAATAATAATCATATAAGTGGGGACCTAGATATTAAGGTGTACAATAGCAAGAGTGTATAGCCACCGACCAAGACTACTGTGTAATGGCCTTGAGAGGGGAGAGAGGAAAGAGGTGGGGAAAAGGGAAGGAAGGAAAAAGAAGGGGAGGAAGAGACAGAGGGAAAGAGAAAAATAGGTGGGGGGGGGGGAGAAGAGGTAGATTAGATGCTATGCCCTTGCTATAGAAGGGAAATAAACTGCATTACTAAAGGGCTAACCATTCAATAATCTAGTAGATTCCATTTTCACCCTAGAGAGCCATCTGGGCATCTAGTCTTATAGTTTTAGACTCCTGGAAGGGAAATGAACTTAAGAATTCTAAATGGGAAACCACCTGACATTCTGATGAGGAGACCTATACAAGCAAGGCCTTGATACAGCCTTATGGGACTCCCTTGATAGTAAAGACCCCATCCAAAGAAATCAATTTGAATTTGCCATAAAGGCAGCCTCTTTCCCATCAGAACTGTTCCATTCAAATAACTCATAGTAATAGCAAAGATCAAAAACCACATCTTTACCATCTCCATGCTGTGATCATAGTCCCCACACCCAAGAACCACATCATCTCCCCAGAATTATTCAGAAACCCTCCTTTCTTTTCTCTAGAAGATAGACTCTTGAAACTCTCAAACCTTAAGTCACTAGAGAGACAACCAAAAACTGGCCCTGGCCACAAACTTTCCATCTTCTCTCTAAATAGCTATATTCTGGAATTGTGCTGTGCAATAATTCTCTCTTCCTCCATCCAGTAAACTGAGGTTCAGTAATGCTGGACATGCCTCCAAAATTCTGGGCATTGGGAATGCTCACCATTTGGACTACATGTCTCTCCTCCCCTCTCAAGGTTGCTACCTCAGACTGAGTGGTTGTACCACTGCCTGTAGCTGTTATCTGAAACTTTGTGTCTGTTTTTTGAAATCCCAGACATAGAAATGCCTTCAGAGTCCACTATTATTATGAGCTCTAATTCAGAAACTCAGGAATGTTAGAGTTGGCTTTCATTCTGTTAAGAATCAGGGTCAAAAACTAAGGCACTGGAACTGATGGAGATTGGCAGGCTTAGTATTGCCCAACATAGTAGGGACTAATAGTCCATTTTTCTTTACTGATTTGAGTACTTCACAACCTAGCACAGATTCCAAATATTACACCCTTCTTTTTGGATTCCTCCAGGTAGGAATCCTTGTATGAGAGAAGAAGGAGGGGGAAAGAAGAGAATCAGAGTGGGGAGGTGGGGTGACTGGTTTCTTAATTAACAATTAGTGTAGACTGTGTAGTTAATTATATGGTTCCATGTAATTAAGAAGCTAATTAGTGCTGTGTCAGTTAAGATTTAATTAGTCCCCCTTGTCAGGGAAGCTTGAAAGACCCCCATGCTGAAGGCTTCTGAAATGGAAGGACTTTGCAGTGGGGAGGCAAGTTTATGGAAGTGCGGGGAGGAAAGAGAAAGAGACAGGGACAAAAATAAAAAACAGACCAAGAGAGACCGAGCTACAGAGAGACCAAAATATATAGAGAGAAAGATAGACAGAGAAAGAAACAGAGAGGTAGGGAAGAAGAGATGGAGAGAGAGAGAGTAGAGGGAAGAGAGGAAAAAGAGAGAGAAAGAGAGAGAAAGAGAGAGAGAGAAAGAGAGAGAGAGAGAGAGAGAGAGAGAGAGAGAGAGAGAGAGAGAGAGAGAGAGAGAGAGAGAGAGAGAGAGAGAGAGAGAGAGAAGAGAAGAGAGAGGGGGCAAATCCTTTCTTCTATTTATTTCCCTTGACCCCAGTTCTAGAAGCTGATACTTTTACTTTTCCCCCTCCTCTCAAAGCCCTCTAGGAACTCATCCCACTATTTCCCCAACTGCCCTCAGTCCTTTCTAACTACCCTATAGCTTCTGTTAAATATGGACTCAGGATCACCCCTGATCCTCTATTCATCGGGGCTGATAGTTTCTAATGATGGAAAACTATTCAAATTTCTGTAGCACACTAATGTTAACAGAACATCTTCTTCCTAACAACTATATATGGTAAATGGTATATCAGCTGAAGCAAGTTGAGGGGGGAAGGGAGGCCTTGATTTCCTTATCTACAAAATAAGGGGTTGGACTAGATGACCTCCAAGTATTTTCTCTCTAAATCTATAATGCTAGTGAAAATACTATTTTTCTAGTTTAAGTATATAATTATTCTTCTTTTTAAGTTTTTACTTTTTCTGGTTAGCTCCATCTGCTTTTTCTGGGTTCTGAAATTAGTATGGCTAATTTAGCTTCATGGATTCTCAAGATTCTCTGATTCTACATATTTCCCTTCTTCAGCTACTCTGGATGTAAAAGTATTCTTTTTTCATTTAATTAAACTGAGACAAGGTTGAATGTTTCTCAGGTATCTTCTTAAAAAAAAACAACACTGATATTTTCTGTTTATAGATCACTTCCATTTACTAATACACTTCTCCTTTACCCAGAAAGTCATTCTTTAATATTTATTTATTTTAAAGCTGCTTATTTTCAGAACAACATTCATCCTTGCAAAACCTTGTTTTCCAATTTTTTTCTCCCTTTCTTCCCTCTACTCCCTCTACTAGAAGGCAAATAATCCAATATATGTTAAAGATTTCTTCTATACAATTCTTGCAATTGTTGCAATTCTTCTATACATAGTTCCACAATTATCATGCTGCACAAGAAAAAGCAGATCCAAAAGGTAAAAATGAGAAAGAAAACAAATTGTAAGCAAACAAGTGAAAAATACTGTATTGTGATCCACACTCAATCCCCATAATCCTTTCTCTGGATGCAGGTGACTCTCTCCATCAAAAAATCATTGGAACTGGCCTGAATCACCTTGCTGTTGAAAAGCGCCCCGTCCATCAGAATTGATCGATCTTCTTGTTCTCTTGGTTCCACTTACTTCACTCAGCATCAGTTCATATAGGTCTTTCCAGGCCTCTCTGAAATCATCCTGCTGATCGTTTCTTATAAAGCAGTATATTCCACAACATTCATATACCTTAACTTATTCAGCCATTCTCCAACTGATGGGCATCCACTTAGTTTCTAGTTCCTTGCTACTATAAAAAGGGCTACTACACACATTTTTGCATGTGTGGATTCTTTTCCCTTTTTATAATATCTTTGGGAAATAGGTCTGGTAGAGACACTGGATCAAAGAGTATACACAATTTGATAGCCCTTTGGGCATAGTTTCAAATTGCTCTCCTGAATGGTTGGATCAGTTCACAACTCTACCAACAATGTATTAGTGTTCCAGTTTTCCCACATACCCTGCAACATTCTGCATTATCTTTCCCTCTCATTCTAGCCAATCTGACAGGTGTGTAGTGGTATCTCAGAGTTGTCTTAATTTGTATTTCTCTGACCAATAGTGATTTATAGCATTTTTTCATATGACTACAAATGGTTTTAATTTCTTCATCTGAGAATTGTCTGTTCATATCATTTGGCATTTATCAATTGGAGAATAGCTTGTATTCTTATAAATTTGAATCACATCTCTACGTATTTTAGAAATTAGGCCTCAGAAAGTAATTCTTTACAACAAGTTAGAAAAAAAAGCAAAGCAAAAAAAAAAAAATACATTTCAACAAATTGAGAATCATTCCAGACAGAATTATATGCAGCATTTGATACTCATAGTTCTTCACCTTGGCAAAAATGCATTCTCATATCTCTTCACATTTCTTTGTGCCAAAACTTGGTAATTATGATTACAAAGATTTGGTTATTATGATTACAAACTCGAGTTTTCTGAGGTACTATCTTAAACCTATCAGATTGGCAAATGCCCTTCCACCAAAAGAAAAAAAGAAAATTATAAATGCTGCAAGGCCTGTGGGAAAACAGGCATGAATATACTATTAATGGAATTGTAAACTGGTTCAACCATTCTGGAAAGCAATTTGGAACTATGCCCAAAAAACTATTATACTATGTTACCCTTTGACCCAACAATAGCAATACTATTACTAAGCCTATACCCCCCAGAGATAAATGATCCATATGTGAAAATATATATATATGTGTGTGTGTGTGTGTGTGTGTGTGTGTGTGTGTGAACTCTCCATGATGGCAAAGAATTGGAAACTGAGGGAGTGCTCATCAATAAGAAAATAGCTGAAAAAGTATATGAATGTGATGAAATACTTTAGTATTAAAAGGAATGATAAAGGGGATGATTTCAGAGACATTTAGAAAGACACATGAACTGATACAGAATGAAGTGGGCAGAATCAGAAGAACAATTTACGCATTAACAACAATATCATAAAGACAAACAACTCTCTCTTTCTCTTTCTCTCTCCCTTCCTTCTTTTTTTTCTTTCTGTTTCTTTCTTTCTTCCTTTTGATGGACATGGCCAATGTAAGAATATGTTTTGCTTGATTTTCCATGTTTCTTGCTTTCTCAATGGGTAGAAAAATAGAGGTAAGAGAAAGAGAATCAGAAAATGAAAATAAAATAAAATTGAATTAAAAAAATTAGTGGTGTGTTTTGGGGGTTATTTTTATTTAAATTATGGTGGACAAATCTAATCTATCTTCCATGAGAGAACCCCTTAAATCCTGAAGACAACTTTCCTGGTTTGTTTAGGTTAAGCATCTCCAGTTCCTTTAATCTATCCTGGGATTGCAGTAACTTAATAACCTTCATCACTCTGATTGCCATCTTCTGGAACTATCTAGTTTTTCAAGATCCTTACACAAGCATGGCATCTAAAACCGAAGACAATAATCCATGTGTGGTCTGACCAGAACAGAATATATCATGATTATCATTTCCATATTCCTCACTACTATACATATTAATTCAGATTAAGATTGAATTAATCTTCACTTCCAAATTATATTGGAGACTCATGCTGAGCCAACCATTCATCCACCCCTACCTACTATTCCCCTGAATCTTTTTCAGAAGAATTGCTGTCTAGTGTTGTCTCACATCTAGAACTTATGAAGTTGAATTTTTAAACCTGCATAAGACTTTATTTACATTTACCCCTATTATCACAAGATCACAGGATTTCAGAATTAGAAGGAACCTCAGGGACGTTCTACATTTCCTCACTATATACCTTCCCCAAATCCCCTTTACTGCTTAGGTGGCAACAGTTTACTAGCCAGTTATGCTTACCTCAATAGTTCAAAGGTATCCCAACCATCTGGACACTCCCTTCTCCCTGCCTGCTCATCATGTGTGATATGTGACATGTCCATAAATCTTCCCATTCATAAATCTCTCAGAACATATAAACCAACCCTATCCCTTCTCCTTCCATCCACCCATTGACTATCAGCAGTGCCTATCCAAAAGACATTATCAGACTAACTCTATGGGGTATCCACTCAACGACATGGCATAATCTAGGCAATTCCAATAAAAAGAATAAATTTAAAATTAATAAAGTTTTTTTAATACAATGTAATCTGGGTTTAAGAACCAACTCTCTCCAACTACATTATTCCCTTCTTCCCTTCCCTTCTCTCCAACTACATTATTCCCTTCTCCCCTCCCCTTTCCTACCCTAAATAAACTATACTATCTTCAAGCCCAGGGATCCTTTCTTAATTTTTTGGTACCTCCCAAGATGCCCCCACATAGTAAAAGTTTAATGAATGTCAGCCAGATGAATGAATACTGAATGAAATGCCAACTCTTCAATGTTTCTCTTTGGTTTAATAAAAAAAAAAAAAAAAAAAGGATTGTTAAACCGGAGAGGCTGCTCTGCACCTTAATTCAGGATGGAACTTGCTCTTAAAGTCATTCAGACATTTGCCCAGAGACAGTGGGGAAAAATACTAAATTTGGAATTAGAGAATTTGAGTTGGAACTAGTCAACTAATTAGTCAAAGAGCATTTATTAAATGTCTACTATGTGCCAGACATATGCTAAGCATTGGTCAAAATGTGACTCTTCTACCTACTACCTATGATAGCTAAATCTAATTTGTTTTTATTTCCTTCTTGGCATTGAACAGAGATACTTGTATATAAGGTGCTTATTAAATGTTTGTGGGTTAAATGAATGAATAATTGAATATTTCTGCACTATTTGAACAGCTAAAATATGTCAGTTTTCTAAAATGACATTTATTCAACAAAGAAAAATAATTAGATTTAGATTCAACAGGCTTTTATTTTAACCCTGGTTTTGTTGCTGTGTGACCTTAAGAAAGTTATTTTTCCCTTTCTAGGTCTTTGTTTTGTGATCTGTGTATAATCTAGCAGATGTCACTGTAGAGGGTAGTTTGAGTGGGGAGCACTTTTCTCCACCTCTGTTCAGGGGAGTAGTAGAACAGAGTCTTCCTAGCCACACTTACTTACCTCCAGCCACTGGACGTAGTTTAAGTAACCTTTTCATGAGGTGTCCACCTTTAATCCCTCTCCCTCTTCTCCCATAAAGAGCAAGGCAGAATAGGGGTAAAAGGCCTGAAGCGTCTATTTTCAAAGCCACCTGCTCTCTGGAAGAAGATTAGCTCATGAGGATGTTAATCTTGAGCAAGGGTCCAGGTTCAAAGTACAGTCTTTTTGCTGCAAAGTTGGATAGTCTAAAGATCGGTATTATTAACAAAATATTAACACAAAGTTCTAAGCCTACAGGTGATCTTTGGCCATCAGATTAGAAATGGAATTTCGCAGTCAATTAGATTCCAGGTAACCTTCTCCCTCATCCTCCATCCAATTCTCTATATCAAAGACACTAACACAGTTCACAATAAAAATAATCTTATCTTTATCTAGAAAAACCATCATTAGAAATATAACCAGGAAGCAAATTTAGCAGTAGAGAGAAACATTGACTAATAAACAATACTGCCCAATGTGTGTAATAATAAAACAGATGGGAGAAGCAGAGAGTGGAGTAAATTCATCATTGTTCCAGCAGTTTCTCTGAGCAGGACTAGTTTAGTCCCTCCCTGCTGTATTCTTTAAATAAGCATAATGGGCTTAAACTATCTCCCTGAAAAATTCCATTAAAAAAAAAAAAGAATTATTCTTCACATTATTGTGCTGATGGCATGTTTTTAAAGAGAGAATAGTTTTCCATGTGGACATCAAATACTCTAATAGTCCCATTATACCTAGATTTATTTTGTATATTTGCAGTACACAAATAAGCCATAAGTGTCAAACTAGCAAAAGGCTTTAAAATAATCAGCAAAGAAAAGTACATATGGTACAAAGCTTTCAAGTGGTTTGTCCAATAATTACCAAATCAATAATATTTCTCTTTATATTGCGTTGATTTTTTGAAACATCCATTTTGCTCCTCATCTGATATGTTTTCTCTTAAGTGTTTGTAGTTTTTTTTTTTTGTGATACATATGTTTATATATTTTTGTGATACATTTGAATGCTTATTATAAAGTAAGTAAATACATGATTGGCATATACTTTTAGGTGTCACAAATGTTCACAGTCCTCTGGAAATAGAAGTGTGATGCCTTCTGCTAAGAAATATGAAATCAGGCTTATGTCTAAGAGGCAGCTAATAAAGTTTCTTGCATTCATAAATGATTGTGAAGTGTTTGAACCAATAATTATGAATCTTAACCTTTCCTGCCTTGTTACCATTTTAACCACAGCTGTAAATTTATTATTTGACTCATAGCTTCCCAGAATCAAATCACTGTCATCTCTGATACTTCAGAGTATCTGGGATCCCAGCCCATCTACCAAATTCTTGTCCATAGCCTCTTGTCACTTCCACAGGGGAGTCACCCAACATGCTAATCCCCTTCTTCTAGTTGTTTCAATATATTAAAGGAATACCAATGGAACACAAGAATTTCTGAAGGTTTCTCCTTGTTTTCTCTGCATGATTGACTAGCCTACCTCCTTTTCTGGTTTCAACTTCTCTGTGCATTTCTTCACTGGTAACATGCTATATGATTTCCATGTAGTTAGCTCTTCCTTGCCCCATGAGTCATTCTTAACTTTAAATCTTCAAAGAATGTGGTTTTCTGTGACTCACCATCATATAGCATCACCAGAAGCATATTAATGTTAAAAGGATACCAGTCTCTTCTTTTATTTCTTTTTTTCTTTTATTCCCTCTTTATCCTGTATATGGGTTGTTTGTTGTCTCCTCCTTTAGATTGTAAGCTCCCGGAGGGCAGGACAATTTTTTTTGCCTTTTTGTATTCCCAGCTCAGTGCTTAGCATAATGCCTGGTACATACTAGGTACTTAATGTGTTTGTTGACTGACTAAATATACAATAACTACAAGAGACATAATTGTAATTTTCTCTGAGCGAAAAGGAAGGGCATTCCATCTCATACCACATCCTTCTCCTCAACTGCCACCCAGGACTTGTCCTGTCTTATTTCATAAACCTCTTCCTCATCAACCCATTCATTCATCAAACTTTTATTGAGCACTCATTATGTATAAGTCCCTATGTCAGGTATTGTGTTTTATCCTCCTCACAGGAATCTACACTCTGCCTTCAAGTCTTGCTTTTGGAAAGGATACTGGTTTTGAAATCAGATTACAAAGGTTAAATCTTGACCTTGCAACTTAGAACCTGTAGCTTTAGGAAAATCAGATGAGAGATGAAAGTAGAGAGGTATAAAGAGTTGTCATTCACTTCTCTAGGCTCAGTTTTCTTTTTCTGTAAATTGAAGAAATTTCACTGAAAGATATCTAAGTTAACTTCCAGCCCAAAATCTTATGATTCTACTGTGATAAACTTACCTGTGCTAAAGACTTTCCCTCCTGGTATTTTTCTGAGCAAGAATATGGCAATCACCAAGCATTTATTTAGTACTTATTATTTGTCAGGCAGATAAGTACCTCACTGCTGAGTTCTAAGGATAAATGACTAAGATGTAATAATTCCTTCTCTCTAAGAGCTTACTGGCCATTGAAGGAGACAGGTACTTACATAAATTTCTACAGTACAAGGTACCTACAAAGTAGCTCTAAAGTAATGTTAGAGAAGAAGGCATTAGCCACTGGGAAAGACTATAAATCTGAGTCTCAAAGGAAACCAAAGATTCTAGGAGTTGAGAGGATGAAATAAAAGATGGAGCATGATGTGTGAAAAGCAACAAATAAGCCAATTAATTGGAGAGGACCACAGAATATGGGGGGAAAGTTAATATGTAAGACAAGAAAGATAGGAAAGGATGGGTTTTAAAAAAAAACTTTAAATACAAATATTTTCATTCTTAAAGTAAGAGGGAGCTGCTGAAATTTTTTGAGTAAGAGAATAACATGATTGGACCCATAACTTTATGTTAATCACTATGTGGAGGATGGTTTGGAGTAAAAAAAAAAAAAAATCTGGGCCATCTCAATAAACTAGGTCAGTATGGTTAAACTCAAATACAAACAGGAACCATTAAACCTTATATAAAGATCTCTGTGGATTGCATTTTTACTTAGAAAACCACATATTAACATTATCTATGTCTTCTTGTATTTTTATTTATTTTGTTAAATATTTTCCAATTACATGTTAATCTGGTTTGGGCCAAACTTGTTGTGGGCTATATGTGGCCCAGTTTTCTGATATTCTGATCTAAGCATTAGGATTTGAATCATGGTTTTGGTTGAATTATCAGAAAGGAGGAAAAATATAGATGTGGAGGGGAAAATAAAAAGTTTTGGCAACTAATTGGGTCTAAGGAACTAAGTAGCAGGAAGGAGCCAAAAATAATGAGTTTGTGAACCTGCTTAAAGGAAGATGGTAGTGCCCTTGACGGTAATAAGGAAGTCTGGAAGAGGGATAAGTTTAGGAAAAGCATAATGAATTCAGTTTCACAGATTTTTTTTTGGTTGGCTAATTTCTGGTGATACCCAGGACAAGAGAATTGCCATGGACCTCTGGATGGGGAAGTAACTCTTTGTGCTCTTTCTTCTACTAGGCTACCATAGGACTGTGGATACAATGCTACCTCTGTTTCTTCTGTCTCTGCTGTTTTTATTCTTTCCAGATTTTAGATGAATACGTTTGGTACTAAGTTAGGACCCTGAGATCTTCAAAGGTTGGAGAATTATCAACAACTAAAAAAGAGAGAGGCTACAAATACAAATATAGATATGGGAGTCAATTATATAGGAAAGTTAATTGAACTTAAACTGATGAGATCATCAAGTCAGAAAATGAAGTGAAAAGGACCCAGAAAGCTCTTGAAAAAACTGGACCTCCAGATTCCTGTTTACCTTTTTGTCTTCTCTGAAATCTATCTTACTTATCCCTTCATCTCTTTTCTTTATATAGTGGCTTTGGGCAGGGTGAGAAGCCAAAATAATCAAATAAAACTATAGTCTAGGTCTGGAACATGGTGGATAGAAGGGAGAAGGTGAAAGAAAAAGGACAGAATAAGATTAAGATAACTAGTAATGCAGGTGTCCATGACTATATGAAACACCAAGTTCTTTAAAAGTACCAACTTTGGTGCTGTCCATAACCAATTAACAGTTTAAAAGGGCAAAAGGATGGTCTACTGGGGAAGAGGGGAATGGGAATGAATCCTACACCTGTATAGGTGGCATATGAAATATTCACTGGTAATGATATAGCACACACTAAAATACATATTCTTTTTTCTTTTCTTTTCTTTCTTTTTTTTCTTTTCTTTTCTTTCTTTTTAAACTGATGTCTGTGGAAGACAAAGAGGAAACAAAACAGTTTTAGTGATAAAATGGGAAAGTAAGTCAAGGCATGAATTATAGATGACTTTCTCAAGAAGTTTATCTAGAAGGGAATTTAGATACTTGGGACTTAGGCTTACTTACACTAAGGAAATTATTTCTTTAAAGAAATGTTCTTAAAGAAACCTTTGTTGTCTACTCTGAAATGCACACTGAAATTAGACTAGATTCTAGTTCCTGTCCTTCCTCTGTGACCTCAGAGAAATCATTATAAATCTCTCTGAGGTTCAGTTTCCTCCTATGTAAAATAAGATTGGAAATAGGTCATTTTCTTCAAGGGTGTGCTGATAGACCTTTTGCTTCTAACCCCAAATCCTAAAATCCTGTGACACTAACTGGGAAGAGAGGGAAGAGATTTTCAGAATAATTAAGAGGTTAGATGGTATCACAGTAGGGAAGAGACTTGGAATCAGGCAGAGCTTAAAACATTCTTCAGCCATCCCATGTCTGCCAACATGTCCCCTCCAGATTATTCTAATCTTTGGATTAGACCTGAGATCATCCACCTTTTCTTCTGAGCCCTACAGCTGCCCTAGATGACCTCATTTCCTGGTGTCTTTTAGACAAACGGTTCAGTACTCCACCCATTGTCTGGTCATGCTTTTGACTCAGCCTTCTTGTAGGAGGCACTAACACACTTAGATCATAAAATGTCAGAACTAGAAGGAGTCTTAGAACATATGTAATATTAGGGCACACCCCTTTCTCATGTAGGGCTCCAGAATCATCCAAGGTATTCTGTGGGTCTACGTCCACTCAAAATTGTGAACCTCAGCCTTTTTTTTTTTTTTTAAACTTTTTTTAGTTAATTGGACAGTACAATTAGTTCAAAGTAGAGACATTGATTGAAATAACATTAGTCAGGCAGACAAGTAGCATTTAATTAAATGCCTGCTATGCATCAGACACTGTGCTAAGTACTGTGCATACAAAGAAAAACAAAGACAATCCTTCTCTCCTGGAGCTTACAGTCTAATGGTGAGACAACATGCAAATAATTATGTACAAGCTATGTTCAGGAGAAATAGGAAATAATCACCAGAAGGAAGGCTTGGAAACAGAGATTGGGAAAGGTTTCCAGTAGAAGGTGGGGTTTGGTGGAAGCCAGGAGGTGGATATGAGGAAGAAGAATATTCCAGGAATTGTAGACAGAAAAATCCCCAGATTCAAAAAATGCAGTGTCTTCTTCGAAGAACAGCAGTGACACTGGGCTATAAAGTACAAGAAGATTAAAGAGATGGAGGTGGGCTAGGCTGTTAAAAACTTTGGTAAGAAAAGTTGCAATAATATAATAGCTAAAATATAAAAGATTTGAAGGTTTGCTTGCTTGCCATCTAGAGTAGGAGGTGGGGGGAAGGAGGGGAAAATCTGAAACACAAAGCTATGCAAGGGTCAATGTTGAAAAATTATCTGTGCATATGTTTTGAAAATAAAAAGCTTTAAAAAAAGGTTTGCAAAGCAATTTATATATTATCTCATTTCCTTACAACTCGGAGAGTAAAGAGCTATTGTGCCCATTTTACAGTTAAAACAATCAAAGGTTAAGTGATTTGGACAGGGCCACATAGCTAGAAAGTATAGAAGAAGGATTAAAACTCAGGTCTTCTTAATTTTGGGCCCAGAACTCTAATCAATATGCCAAAAATATAAAATACAGGGCCACAGCAACATTGCCCAGTTCTGCCCACTCAAGATTAAAATGTAATTGAGAAGAATTAACAAAATAATAAAAATACATTTAAACATAGATAATGTTAATGTGTAGTTTTCTTAGGGCAATCAAGGTTAAGTGACTTGCCCAGGGTCACACAGCTAAGTAAGCATCTGAGACCAGTTTTGAATTTAGGCCCTTCTGACTCCAGGATTAGGGCTCTATATCTAACTGTCCCTAATATATAGTTTTCTAAGGTAAAATGTGTCCCAAAGTAATCCTTATGCTTAGTTTAGTAGCCCATGTTTCTAGTTGAATTTGAAACCACCGTAATCATAAAACATTTCCCTCTGCTTCTTCCCCCCACATACACACACAATCTTAGGGCTTACTCTCCCTATACAAGTTAGCAGTGCAGAAAGTGAGCATATATCAAAATTATGTATAAGGGGCATATACCAAGGGAGCACCTATTTTGAAAGAGTTTGGTGACTCATGCCCCTTGAAGTAGACTTTTCTTATATCACTGATACCTTCTGTTGATATTGTATTGCTTTTGGGGGGGGCCTGTTCCCCACTGGATGTGGTGTCTCTCCAGTGAGCACATAGTTCCACAGGTCATCTTGCTGGGACATGGCTCAACTAACCTCACGGTAGCAATTGCTGGGTGTTGTTCCCTGTTAACAACTTGTGAGTTTCAACTCTTCAGGGCAATCTGCCATATATCTTAGCTCCAGTTTGCTAGTTAGAACACTCCCTAATAAAATCATATAGATAGTTCTTTATTCCTAGCCACTGCACCCAGTTTAAAAAAAGATTAAATGGTTTTTTTGCTCATATGTCTGGGAAATGATTAAATCCCACTGTTCTAGATAACTCCCTCACCTAGGGTTAGAAATTCCAAAGATTCTCTCTGAATTAGTTTGTAGATGAATTTTAGGTATAACAATGCCTGACTGAATGAATAAGAGTTTATTATTTAATCTGTGCTAAGCAACACCACTTTTGCTTTCAGGGAGTTTATATTCCAATACTGAAAGGCAGTACATATGGGGGAAATAAGAGTTAGAAAGAGGGGAAGGTGACTAAGGGTCCTTGTATGGCAATGTAGTTGATAATGCCTAATGAAATGATGGCCTAGCTCCAGGCAAGATAAAAGGACAGCTCACTTTATTAGAATCTATAGTACTAGGGATAGAATATAAGTTCCCTTAAGAAGAGGAAGAGGGTCAAAAAACAAAAGACAAGCTAGGCTATTGTTCTCCACTCATTTTTCTCTATTCACTGTACCTGCCTTTATTATATGTATTATATATATATCTGTCAACAGCAAAAACTATTGCTGAAAGGTCCTGTACTTTGTTTAAGGAAAACTTCATTTCTCCCTATAGAACATAGAATGTTAGAACTGAAAAAGATTCTTGGAATATAAAATGCACATGTTGCTGAAAGGAAACTTAGAATAGAGAGCATGGAATATTAGGACTGGAAAAGACCTTCTAAATCATCTAGTTTAATTAACATCTTCATTTAAAAAATATTTATTTAAAATTAATACAAAATTAGAAGAAAACACAAATAGAAAAAAAAAGGAAAGATAGAAAAAGGAAAAACAAACCAAAACATTGTCACATGCCCAGTAGAAGATCTGGAAGGATTCAAAATATGTAATAGTAAATTTCCATTTCAAGAAAGCATATATAATAATGGAAAACATTATATTCATGAGTGTCCATCTTTTCTTTTCTTCCTTGTAGGTTATTCTTTTGCTGTACATTTTTTTACTTTATTCTTTTTCCCCCTTTCATTCCTCCCATCTCCTCCAAGCAGGCTACAGTTAAACAAGGATATATTTATGTATAGATGCATATATATATATATATATATATATAGCCACACCTACATATATACATATAGCTATATATATATACATACATATACCTATATGCATAATTATACACACACACATATATGTATATATACATACATATATCTAAAATAATATTAATATGGCTGATATATAATGTAGATCACTCTTGATTTTATCTTTGTCTTTGTCTGAGATCAATGTTTACTAGCCCTAATTGTTTTTCTACAAATTCTACTCCTGATCCTTCTTATTGTGTATATCTCTTATTTCCTATTCCTGTAACTCTTCTACTTTAGTTCTACTCCTTAACTTACCTTCCTATTACTTAACGTCTTCCACTCATAGATCCCTCCTTTATCTTACCCCCAGCTTTTTTCCACCCTCTTTATCTCATTCCCATTGATCCACAGACCTTATCCCACTCCCTTTAATCTATACCTTTCTATACCTCATCCTATCCTATTCCCTCCCTCCTTATTTCAATATAGATTTAGGAGGGTGTATATATAAAGTTTCCTATTTAACCCATTCTCAATATGGGTAGATTTTCAGAACTACCAGCTCTCCTCACCCATCTAATGCCTCTATGTTAAATTTCCCCTTGTACCTCATTAGTATAGCATAATTACTATTTTTACTTTTTCCTAAACAGTTTTGCTTTTTAGAGTCAGATCATACTCAATTCTACCCCAATTTTTCTTTTGGACTACTTCACTATTTGGAATGACTAATGTCATTCTTAGACATATGGTTTATATTTCCATATATAAAACACAGTTTGTCATTATTGAGACCCTTGAAATTAGTCTTTGATATTAATTCTTATATTAAATTTTCTATTGAGTTCAGGTTTGGTTGAGACAAAACCCTTAAAATTGGGAGGTCCTTGAATATCCACTTTTTTTCCATTCAATATTATTCTTAATTTTGCTGGATATAATATTTTTGGCCATAGGCCTAATTCTTTTGATTGTTGATATATATTATTCCAGGATCTGTGGTCTTTTATTGTAGCTGCTGATAGGTCCTGTACAATTCTTATTGTAGCTCCAGCATATTTGAATTGGGGTTTTTTGGCTTCTTTATTTCTTATAAAATTTTCTCTTTAATCTAAGGTTTTAATCTGTGAATAGTGGTGATTGGTAAATTTCTTCTATTTCTGCTTTCCCCTCTTATAATATCTCATCAGGACAATTTTCTTTGATTATTTCTTATATTATTGTGTCAAGGTTCCTTTTTTGGTCACAGCTTTCAGATAGTCCAATTATTCTTGTGTTTTCTCTTCTTCATCTGTTTTCCAAACTATTGTTTTTTCTTTTAGGATGTTTCACAATCTTTTCTCTTTTTTCTTTCTTTATATTTTGTTTTGCTTCTTTTGCCCTATTCTAATTTTCAAAGAATTATTTTTTTTAACTATGGATCACCTTTTTGAGCTGATTGACTTTCTTTTCATAATCTTGTTTTTCTTGGGTGGCTTTTTGTTGGTTTTGTTTTCATTTTTCCTTAATTGCTTTCACTTGGTTTTTAAAATCTTTTTTGAGTTCTTCTACATTTTTTTTCTGGACAGGTAACCATTTAATATCATTCTTTGAGGTAGGAAAGGCTTTTTTTTTTTTTTACTTCAATGTCCTCCCTTGAAAATGAACCCTAGAATTCACTATTCTCATAAGTTTCTATGATTGAGTTCTTTCTCCTTTGCCAGATCATTATTTTTTAAATGAGACCTTATTAGTGTAAGCACCTCTAGTCCTAGGGTGGAGGGGATGATCCCTCTGGCTTCACTTCAGGTCTTCCCTCTGCTCTAGAACCTTAAACCAAGGACTCCACCCTTCTGCAAGTTCCCAAAGATAGCATCTTCTCTGCCCTACTGTTTCTGCATTCATTGGGTATTTTGGTTCCTTCTCACCCAGGGTTGTGTTTCGGAAGCACATTGGGTCTGATGTTCCTGATCATCCGAGGTTCCCTCAATCTTCCTAGACTCAGACTTCCCTCCTCTCATCCTTCATGTTGTTGCTACCTTTAAAATGAAAGTTCCTATGGTTTCAGCTGAAGATACTTCCAAAACCAGCTAGTCCCAGGACTCTTTGTTTGCTCTTTCTGTAGAGTTAGACTGGAGGTGTTTACACTTTACATGGGCTAAACCTTGATCCTGGGGTCTTTATTCAGTCTTCTCAACTCTTCTGTTCCAATCTTATTTGTTTTCCACTAGTCTGTGTTTGCCATGAAGGGCAATTTTGTTTTGTTTGTGGGGGCGGGGGGGATCTGAAGAACTTGGAATTTTCTGGCCTATTTCATCATATTCCCAGAATTCTCCCCTTCAACACCTTCATTTTATAGATGAGGAGAAGAAAGCCTTGACCTATATAACCCAAGATATAACTGAATAACTTTGGAATAGGACCCAAGTTTCTGGATTCCTGAGTTCCCACAAAGAATATGAAAGGTGTTCTCATTGCTCTCACAAAATTCAGTAGGAAAAACATGAAGAACATGGAATTGAAAGTCAGAAGACTCTAAATCTGACTTATTGTTTATCCTTCACTTTTGAAGAGGACCAACAATATCATGGAGTGTGAATTGGATTTAAATAAAACTGAGTTGTTGCCAAAGTCATCAGCCTCATTCTCTCTTCCAGAGTTACAGAAGTTCAGTGGCAAGACAAAAGTTAAGCAGTAATCCTGGATGCAGTGGTTGACTGTCTTCCATGCCCAACTAAGCTATAAGTGCTCCACAGCATCCTTAAGCCTAGCTCAGATACTTACTGTGTGACCACTTTTACCTAGCCAAAAAAGTCCTAATTTATATAATGGAATTGCTAATACTTATACTAGCCACTAATTCAAAGTTGTGAGGAATGCTCTTTGTAAGTCTTAAAATATTAGAAGAATATGGTTTATTATTTTTGTTTCTCATTGTATCCCAATGTTTTTATCCTCTTTCTCACAATTCACCAAACCCTTTCTCTCCCTTCATTCAAGAAGCTTCAGAAGAATCTAGGAAATCTTTTTGGACTACAAGGAATAGGACAAAGAGATATTGCCTTCCCAAAGCCATCCCCCATTCTCCTTTGTCATACCTTCCTTGAAAATTGCCATTCCTTTCTTAATACTGCATACACTACCCTTTTGCAGGGCCCATTAAATTGTAACTGCCAAGATTCATTTCTGATTTGTGGTTCTATGACTTTTCTTACAATGCTCATAAGGATATGTTTTGTCTCTCAGAATTTGGTAATTTCAAATATTATCCTTCCTAGGGAATGTAAAAGAACTAATATGTGGCTCACTAGAAAATATATACATACACATTTATACATAGTTATATTCATAATTGATATTATTCCCTGATGTTGGGACCTCAGTGGGAAAATGTTCTCTATTCTCTTACCTATAAAATCTGAATTATAATTCTTATATATAGAATTTCATGAGAGAAGTCTAGACACCTCCATGAATGGGCCTTTGATCCTGACTTGAGAGAACAAACCAAGACTATCCACCTAATAATGGCCAGGCAATTAAAAAAAATTTAATAGCATTTTACTTTTCCAAATACATGTAAAGATAGTCTTCAACATTTACCTTTGTAAAACCTTGTGTTCCAAATTTTTCTCTCTCCCCCTTCAAGACAGCAAGCAATCTGATATAGGTTAAACATGTACAATTCTTCTAAACATATTTCCATATTCATCATGTTGTGCATGAAAAATCAGATCAAAAAGGGAAAAAAAATGAGAAAGAAAAAAAAAACAATCAAACAAATAACAACAACAACAAAAAGGTGAAAATACTGTGCTTTGATCTACATCCAGTCTCCATAGTTCTCTTTCTTGGCCAAGTAATTTAAAATCAGAACTCCCTGGGAAGATCATGGCGGTATTAATTTGCTTCTATCTTGTATACCTCTGTAGTTTTAATTGCTTCTCTTTTTTTATCCCTAAAACAAGTTAAGAAATCTTTTCCTGTGACTCCAATTATAACTTCATAGATAAGTAAGTGTCCACCTGAGCCCAAATGTCACCATAGCCCCTGGAATCATAGAAAAGAACCACCAAATCCCCTTAGACCTCAAGAAGATGGGGAAAGACTTCAATCTTATATTGTCATATTCCTTCAATAAAATATTGTTCTTAAAGATTTTCAAAGCATAGGTCTTAAAGCAGAAATAGCTTAATACCTGGCTCCCCCATCTATTACCATTCTGAAATCCCCCAAAAGGAGGGAGTACCCCCAACATAAGCTAGAGATGGGACTTTTCTCATACAGAAGAGAGAACTGGGAAGCCATATTGGAGATGTCACATTATCACTTTAGTTTGGATTTAGATTTGGGGAACTTCAGCACTCATCTCCCATCTCTAGACCTCTAGAGGCCAGGAGTGGCTATATAGAATAATCTCTAATAAATCTCATTTGGATATGTGTCTTAATGTATAGATTTTCTCCTTTCCTCTTTGCTGTGTCAGTGCTGAGTTGCCATGTAATCATCATTTGGAAAGATCTTTGCTCCCAAAGGTAAGAATTGAAATGATTGGGAGAAATTGATCAGTTGCCAATTAATCAATATACATTTATATGCCAGGCTCAATACATACTGGACATAAGAAGAAAGGCAAAAACAGTTCCTGTCCTCAAGGAATTTATGATCTAGTGGGAAGAGGGTGATTTTTTTTTAGAATAAATAAGTTATTGTAAATTATTATAAACCATTAAATACATATAGAAGACATTAAATTCACATAGAGAAATGCCATTCAAGTTGCTATGGTGAAATGGTGTAAAGGGCTAAAACTGAGCAATGCACTTGGATAATGAAGCACATGAGACTAATTGCCAATTGGACAGTTGTGGGACTGAAAGTCCTCAGGAATCATTGGATTCTCTGAGGCATCATAAGACTGTTGCGGGACTTCAAAACCTGTAGGGATCATTGAATTCCCTAACATATAAAAAGACTGATGTGGGACTTCAAAAACTTGTGGGGATCATTGGATTCCCTAACACGTGAAGCAAAGGACAATAGATTGGTTTTGGACTATCTCTTGGTTGCTGAAGAAGACGTATGTGTGACTGATGTTTACATACCCTCCTTCTAGGATTTCTGGAAATCTTTTACAAAACTGTGTTGATTTATATTGTTTGTTATATCACTACTTGCATGTACAATTCCTGTTTATTACACCACATCGAGTCTGCACTGACTGTGAGGAGAGTCAACCTTCAAACAAGTTAATAGGGAACTGTCCAGTTGGCAATTAGTCTCACGTGCTTCATTATTCAAGTGCATTGTTCAGTTCTAGCCCTTTACAAAATGGCCCTAATTTACATCTTCTGCTGATGAGAAAACTGAGGTGTGAGGTTTCTATGTCTTATTGAACAAGTTCATCAGTTTCTTACTTATTGATTCATCTACTTTGTCAGATTTTTATAAAACATCATAGTTGTGAGTCTTTAAAAATATATCACCCAATTCCCTCATTTTATAAATGAGGAAACTGAGGCTCAGACAGCTGACATGCCTTTCCCATGATCATACAGGTAAGTAACAGACGGAATTTGAAATCCAGTGCCATAACTCTAAAATGTGAGCTCTTTCTACCACACTATGCTGTTCTATTATTTTACAAGAGTAGAAATAGAGGTCTTTGAACTACCTCTGACTTTTTTTGGAGGCAAAAGAAGGAAAGAACCTTTGCATCCCTATATCACTTGCCTCCCTTGACATCCTTTACTCCTAAAGAAAAGATGTAATAGAAGCTCTTAGAAGACCTCACTTTTCCTTCTTCACAGTCTCGATCCTCTCTAACTAACCAGCTGAACTATCCCTCGCTATCTTGTCCTACTGTCATGCATGACCTGTCAAACCTCAATCCTGTCTCACCCCAGCATCTGCTTTCTCAGTGTCTACTCCAAAACTTCTTAATGAGACTGAAGTGGCTACTGGATCTTCTGTAAATTAATGTTCTTCCATCTTGATAGGGTGTTCACTGATGCACAGCAAATATTTTATCCTTCATCAATTGACTGTCCCACTCAGTGACTTTCAAAAATTTTTCCCCTCAACTCCTCAGTGCTACCCTCACCACCTCTCTCTCAGTAAATGATCAGTTTGTTTTTCTGGTTGTTGTTTTGTTTTTTGTGGTGGAGGCAATCAGGGTTAAGTGACTTGCCCAGGGCCACACAGCTAGTAAGTTTTGAACTTAGATCTTCCAGACCTGAGGACTGGTGTTTTATCCTCTGCACCACCTAGATGTCCCAACTCTCAGCATATGTTGATGCCTCCTACTTTAATGAGAAATAGAAGCCATTTAGAATGGTCTTATCTCTCACTCCAAAAGCCCAAAACTTCTCCACACCTTTACCTATTCTCAGCATTAACGCCTGTCTCTAAGGAATAGGTGGCTCTTCTCAACAAAGCCAAACTGTGTTCCCAATCCCAACCTTCTTCTATAGGAGTACTGAATCAACCATTCCTTTTCTCTCCCAGCTTCAATAGCTCTCTAATACTAGCTCTTTCTTCAGTGACTACAAACTCTCAGCTTTATCCCATCAATAAAAGAATCTTTACTTGATCCTGCCATCTCTTCATCATGTATTTCCCTTTTTCACTGTCAGATTTCTAGAATTATCTATTCTTATTATTTCTACTTTCTTATCATTTACTAATTTCTCAGTTTCTTACAATATGACTTCTAATCCAACCACTATCCTGTCTCTCTCTATCTCTTAACTGTTAATTCCAAAAGCTTTTTCTTTGTTCTTATTCTCTTTTTGTAGCTTTCAATATCAATCATTTTTCCTGGATATTCTCTCCTCTCTTGATTTTCTTGATATTGATTTCTACTAGTACTATTTCTTCCTGCCTGGCCAACCTTGCTCAGTATTCTTTACCAGATCATCACCTGTGGAGTGGTGTTCCCCAGAACTCTATCCTAGACCCTCTTATTCCTGAAGACTTTCTAGGATTTCCTTGTGACTTTCAAATCTACATATCCAGCCCTAATCTCTCTCAGACTTCAGTTAGAAATCAACTTCCTCTTGGATATCGTCCCTCATATGTCTCATTGATACTTCAAACTCATTATGTATAAAACAAAGTTCATTTTCTACCCAAACTTCTCTGTGTCTATTGAAAGCATCACCATCATTTTAATGACACCCTGCCTCTCATATTTGATCAGTTAATATTTAAATATTTAAATGCATGAAAGCATCCATCTATCCCTACTCTCCACTCAGTCACTGCCTTAATTTAGGCCATCATCACTTTTAGCACAGAGCTGTAAGGAAGCTGTAAGGATACCAAAACTTTGCCTAAGGACACCAAAATTTAGAGGGTGCTAAAAAGATTTGAATTCTTCCAATTCAATTTTTCATTAAACAAATATTTATGCATCTGTGAAAATACTTTGCAAAATACTAGAAGACAAAGACAAATAAAATCATTCCTATTATCAAATAGTTTATGATCTGCTGGAGATGTAAGATGCAATGTATAAAGCTATGGTTTTGCTTTGTTGTGTTTTTTTTCAGTTTTAATTGGTATAGGCAATTTCCAGTATAGAACTTTCTTCAATTGCTATAGATGCACATAATTTATAACTTAGAGTTCTAGAAGTTTGTCTGGGTATTCTAAGGCAGACAAGTCTTAAAGTAGAGAGAATACTGGTTTTGGAGCCAGAAAGCTGAGCTCAAATTCAACTTTAGGTACTATGTGACCAGTCTGCCTGCCTAGGTTTCTTCAATTATAGAATGAGGATGAACCCTACCTCAAAGAGTAGCTGTGAGATTTGGTTTGATTTTTTTAAGTTTGGATTTTTTTTTAATTTATTTATTTGGTGAGGCATTTGGGGTTAAGATCACATAGCTAGCAAATGTTAAGTGTCTGAGGCTGAATTTGAATTCAGGTCCTACTGACTTCACAGCCAGTGCTCTATCTTCTCACCATGCCATCTAACTTCCCCGCAAGTGATATATTTTGTGAAACACTTAGCACAGTGCCTTGTACACAGTAGCTGTTAAATACATATTCATTTCCTTTTTTCAACTCTTCTAAGATATTTGTTGATTTGTACCCTAGCTATTGTGTATCATTATGTATCACAAGCAGAACTGAATCTCTCACTCTCTCTAACTCGCTTTACCCACCATGCCACAGTGCTTCTTCTGCACAAAATAATTTTAAGAAGGAAAAAGGGTGAGGGGGGAATCAGAAAAGGTGTGTTGTATGAAATAGCTCAACCTATGCTTTGAAGAAAACTAGGCAAAGAGGCTGGAGATTTAATATGTTTTGGGAACAGCTAACTTTGAATGGAACAGAAAGGACATAAAAGACAGTAATAACAAAAAAGACTGGAAAGGTATTTCTGAAACAGACTGTAGAAGGCTCTAAATAATGGGCCACTTATGCTAAGTTTTATTAGAAACAACTGAGATTAGCACCTGGTTAGCATGAATAATTTAAATAGGAAGTTACCAGATGTCAGGTTTCCTTCTCCACTCTTCCCTTTCTGTAATACTCGAGGTGAATTCCTCCACTAGCCTGCTCTGGCTTGGTCTGGTCTGGCTTGCTGTTTCCCTAGACCTATCCTGTTTGTGTCCCTAGGTCTTCTTCACAGCCTAATGTCCCTAGAGTTGAAGTCTCTTCCTGAGGACACACACACACACACACACACACACACACACACACACACTTAAATTTGTCTCACTGTTTGACGTAGGTGCATTTTGTGGTACTTGACTCAGGTGACAGAATTACTAGTTATGTCTCTGACCCAGACAACTCTAGCAGCTTTAATTGGGCTCACTAGCTCTAATTTCTGCCCTCGACAATCTATCCTCCACATAGCTGCCAAAATAATCTTTCTAAGTCACAAGACTGATCCTGTTGCTCTTTGGTTTAGAAATATTCAGTAGTTCCCCGTTGCCCATAGGATGGAGTACAAATTTGTTGGCCTGACATTTAAGACCTTCCATGATCTCTCTGTCCAGTCTTATTTCACATTATTCCCTCACCATGCACTCTTGTTTCTAGTCAAAGTAGATAACTAGCTGTTTCTTGAGCTTCTAGAAAAGGAATCAAACTTTCCTCTGACCTGCTATTGCTGAAGGAATATAACAAGGAGCCAGAAGGACCATCATGCCAGCACAAGGTTATTTCTATCTTTTGCCCCCAGCTGGTCTCCTAAAAGTGATGTGGAAAACTCCTAGTGGAAAGAAGAGCAACCTTCCTTTTCACCTCATGCCTTCCAACTACCATGTCTGTTCCTTGAGGGGAGGGGGAAGAGGAAAATAAATAGCAACAGGATTTCCTTCTCATGTTGTCCAGGTTTTACTTTCACCGTTCTGCTGTCCTGTTTCTTGTCTAATCTCCAGACTCTAAAGGGAATAAATAATATTGAAATACAATATCCCTCTGAGCATCTGACTGTGTTCTATCTCATGCTATACTTGTCTCCAGTCTCCTTTGGAAAAAGGAGTGAAACCTTACACTCAATTGATGAACATTCTCACATCTGGTCATAACCTACACATGGCAGTGATTCTGAATCCCTGTGAGTCATCATCCAAACTTTATTCCCCATTCTCACTACTTAATTCCTTACTCCCATCTTCTTCAACCCTCTCATCCCAAAATTCCAACCAAAAGCTATCCTCCACTTCCACTTCACCCTCTGGAATGCCTGGTCCAAAGGCAACAAACTTCCCTTCTTCCTAAATCTTTTCCTTCCAACTCCATCTTCTTGTAATCACCAAGATCTGATTCCTTCTTGATGGCCCAGCCTTCTTGGCTACCCTTTCTAGTCCTGATTATTCCTTCATTCCCCTTGGCTCAATGGTTGAGACGAGGGAGCTTTATTATTCCTTGTTCTGTATTACCGCTTCCAGGTTCCCTCTCTATCCATCACTCAGTAAAACCTCCTTTGAGGTTCATGCTATTCATCTCTACTATCCAATTAAAATTCTGGTAGCTTTTGTCTATAGACTTCCAGCTGCTAAGAACCAGCATGGTATAGTGGATAGAGAGTTGGGTTCTGAATCAGAAGAATCTAGCTTTGAATCCTGCCTTTGATTCATACTGCCTTTGTAATTCTAAGTAAATCATTTAACCTTTCTGAGACTTTAGACAGTTCTCCAGAACTATAAATTGCAGAACAGGTGTCTATTTGTATTAACAGAAGGAATTCATTAGGAATTTCCTGCCCTTAATGAAATTATAGGCCTAAACCAACCCAACTCAAAGCCTGGGAGGATGGAAGAAATCTTAGAAATCATGTGATCCAACCCCTTCATTTTAAAAAAGGGAAACTGGGATGCAGATTGGAGAAGTGATCAAACAGGTCATGAGTGTAACTATTACTTGCCTGGAGTGAATGTCTGAGTACAAAAGAGACTTGAGAGAGAAGAAAACCGTGACCATAATCAACCTTTTGAGGCAGCAACTTTGGGATTTCAATCCATGGTCTCTCAAGGGCATCTCAGAGTCAGGAGCTAAGGGTACAATGTAGGGGAAAGAACAGGGGATTTTGATTCACAAGATATGAATTAGACCTCTAGTTCTACCTTTCTCCGTGGCCTCTGCAAAATAAAGGGCCTGAATTTCTACTTCAGAGAACCTGAAGGTGAAGCATACCCACTGTCTTGCAAAAAGATGTTGGATAGTAAGCTCAGAATGAGACATATGTTGTAATCTTGGCCAGTTTGTTGATTTGTTTTGATTGACTGAAATTATTTGGCATCTAGATGATGTAGTTGATAGTGTTGAGTCTGGGGTCAGGAAGTTGAGATTTTCTTGGCAAAGATACTAAAGATTTTCCCTTTTCTTCTCCAGCTCATTTTATAGCTAAGGAAACTGAAGCAAATAGAGTTAAATGACTTGCTCCAAATCATATACCTGGTAAGTGTCTGAGGCCAGATTTGAACTCAGGAAGATGAGTCTTTCTGACTCCATATCCCACAATCTAATCACTGTTCCACCTAGCACCCACCAGGAAAACAACATTTATGTGCTATGTAACTCTGGGCATTTACCTCCATATACCTCAGTTTCCTCATCTATAAAATGGGGATAATAATATCACATACTTCTCAGGGTTATTATAAGGATCAAATGAGATGATAATTGTAAAGTGTTTAGGACACCTAATAAACACTATGCAAATGTTAGCTCTTATTTGTTACAAAGAGAAGTTTCTTTAATGGGAATCATTGGGAAGTAATTTAAAAAAAAAAAAAAAAGGAAAAGAGCATTGAAAAAACTTTTTTAAGTTAAAAAAAATATAAAGGGATATAAATGTCTGACCAGCTCAAAATCCCACAGCAATCTGATAGTATTGATGCCCTCAGGGACACTAGAAATAGCTTTTGGAGAAGGGGGCCAGAATAGAATTAGGGATTTGCGTTCCTTCTTCTCTACATTCAACTCTAATATTCCTGGCTCCCTGCCTGCTTCCTCCTACACTATCGTTTCTCTGTCTCCCTCCTCTCTTCTCTTCTTCTCCCCAGGTCCTCTTCCAAGAACTGTGCCTAGTCCCCCAGGCCCAACTGCTCCAAACCATAATGCCACCCCTCTTCTAACTAGGTCAGATCTCTGCCCCGAGCTCTGAGACAGGAAGGGAGTGAGGGAGACAACAAGGGGATGTGGGGAAATGAACTGAGATCCAGTGAGTGCCCCCTGCTGCTGTGGGATACCTCCATCTAGGCCCATTCCTTGGTCAGTGCTCCACCCACAAACCCTTGGGAGATCCCAGGCATTTATGAGAGAGACATTATCAATTAGGTCAGGATCCTCACCCCCACCCTCTGCTCATTATCTGAAAACTGTTACAGTCTAATGCGCAGAGTCCTCTGGGTGTGAGGCATCTGTGTGTGTGTGTGTGTGTGTGTGTGTGTGTGTGTGTGTGTGTGTGGTCTTGTCTGATGCTCCATTTCTGACACATGCTGTTTCCTCCTCCCTTCTTCCATAGCATCCTTCCCTTTCTCTCCTTTTATCTGAGTCCTTCTCATTCTCTGGGTTCCCTGAAGCCTTCTCTGATTGCCTCAACTGAAAAGAATCTCTCTATTCTGAGCTACTGGAGCACAGGTTGGCTTTAGCACTTGCTGGATGTTTAACATGTAATAATGATTTGTGTATTTGCCATGTTTTATCTATGGAAGTGTTGGATTAAAAGCTCCTCGAGAGCAGGAACTATGTTATGCTTCTTGTATCCTTGTCCATGATAAATATTCAGGAAGAGCTCTCCATTCTGGTTTCAACTCTTTCATTGATTAGTTGACTGACCTTGGCCTCTAGGTCTCAGCTTCTCTTCAATGTTATTCTCTTACATAGATCTGCAAAATGAGAAAAATATCTCTTTCTCTGACTGCCTCACAAGGGATTTTGAACATAAAATGAGATAGAGGATGTGAAAGTGCTTTGTGAAGCATAAAGTATCTTATAAAATGGAATTGTTGTGATTACATTTTGGTGACAATAATAAGCAAAGTAAATACAGCACAATATTTGAAGTTAGAATGACTTGGATTCCCCATTGTGAGACTCTGGGCAGTCATATAACTTCTCTGTGTCTCAAACAATTAACTAACTTCTTTGTAAGAGAATTCCCACCCCAGAGTTCCTTCCATTCTCACTTGGATGAAATCACAAATCCTCCTGTTTAAGTTGTATCTGACTCTTTGTGACCCCATTTGGGGGTTTCTTGGTGAAGATACTGGAGTGGTTTGCTAATGGCCTCTCCAGATCACTTTATAGATAAGGAAACTGAGGCAGAGTAAACTGACTTGTCCAGAGTCTTATAGCTAATAAGTGTTTGAGGATGAATTTGAACTCAAGCCTGATACTTCATCCATGGCACCACTATTTCTTTCCTTACCTAAATCCTGTATCTGATTTTTAAAAAATTTTAAATATGGTAAATATGGCAATTTCAATGAGAATAAGAATTCGTTAAGTATTCTTGCCCCCGGCTTTCTTGTCACTCATAGCTTGTCAAACCCTAATTGTGAAATAGTCCTCCTAGCTACCTCTTTAATTCTTATTCATGTGAGATTGATGGAGTTGGAGGAAGTCACAAACATGAATGCACAACAATCTCAACTGGACTCTCACAGCCTCAAGGTAATTCTTTTACTATACTCATCCTTTGCTAAAGAAAAAAAAAAAAAAAAAAGGCCATTTGCCCTGACTTTCCTCTTCTCTACATTTTAATTCCTCTTGACATCATCCCATCTTCCCTCTTCCTTTCTCCTTTCTCTGATGAAGTGGCCTTACTCCTTTACCAAGGCCAATCCTTCTACAACTACTCTTGAGTCCAACTTCTCTGTTCTCCAGCAGATTGCCCCCAATATCACCTTCTTTTTTTCTAATCTTCAACAACTGCCTATCTACTAGTTTCTTCTCTGCTACCAATAAAGGTGCCTACCTATCTGCCTGCTCCTTTTCAGTCTCTTCTATTTCATCCTCCACTTCATGCCCATTCTGGGCATTTTACAATGTTCTATTTTATGTTCTCTTCTGTCCCCTTTACACTCTCTCACCTGGTGACCTCACCAGCTCCAGCGGGTTCAATCATCATTTCAGTGCAGAAAATTCTCAGATCCATGCACCCAACCAAGTCTCTCTTTTGAGCCCTAATTGTACATAACCAAATATTTATTATTGGATATCTGTGTGTCCCAGAGATACCTCAAATACAACATGATCAAAAATGAACTTTATTATCTTTCTCCTAAAATCCACTCTTTTCCTAATTTCTCTCTTTATGTTGAGGGCACCAGTATCCTTCCCCTTACCCAGCTTTGTAATTTCACTATCTTCCTCCACTTCTTTTCCTCCTTCACACAATATATTTAATCAGTTGCCAAATCTTGTCAATTCTACCTCCACAATATCACTCAAGTCTGACCACTTACAACCATCTCCTTAATTAGGGCTATCATCACAGGGACTATCGAAATAGCCATCCAATTGGTCTTTCTTCCTCATGTCTCTCCCCTTTTCACTCCATCCTCCACCCAGTTACCAAAATGATATTCCCAAAGTACAGGTTTGACCATGTCACATCCCTGCTCTGCTTGGTCCCTATTATTTTTAAGGTCAGATATAAACCTCTTTTGTTCAACATTTAAATTGCTTCACTGGTTCCAACTTAACTTTTCCAACCTTACTATATACATTTCACCCCTTCATGAATTGTAGTCCATTAGATTTCTTTTTTGTATCTTAAGGAACAAAAGTAAATAAATAAGGATTTTGTTGTTGTTGCTGCTGGGTTGCTTCAGTCAAGTCCAACTCTTTGTGACCCCATATTAAAGTTTTTTAGCAAAAAAACTCAAATGATTTGCAATTTCTTTCTCCAGTTCATTTTTCAACTGAGGAAACTGAGGCATAACTTGTCCAAAATCTATGTAAGTGTAAGTGACTGAGGACAAATTTGAACTCATTAAGATGAGTATTCTCAAGTCCATTGCATCGCGCAGATGCCTAAAAAGTAGTTATTAAATATCTTCTATATGCTATGCACTGTCAAAAGTGCTTTGCAAATACTATCTCATTTAATCTTCACAGAAACTCCATCTCCCATTTCCTGTCTCTATCCTTTGTACAGACCCATATTTGCAATGAATGAATGAATAATGTACTTATTAGCATTTACTAAGTATGTGCTAAGTATTAGGGACACAAATGGAGGAGTGAGACCCTGTCTGCCCTCAAGGAGCTCACATTCTAACAGAAGAGACAACACATATGGAAGGTTTCAACTGCAAGTCATTTGGAAACATCTTATGGTTCTTTGGGTGCAAAACAGATGTTAATGCTGCCTTGTATTGTGGGGTTTTTTAAATAGTATTTTGTTTTTCCAAATACATGCAAAGATAATTTTCAACATTGATCTTTGCAAAATCTTGTATTCCAAATTTCCCCCCTCTCTTCTTCCTTCTTCCCATTCCCAAGACAACAAGCAATCTAATATATGTTAAATATGTGCGATTCTTCTGAAAATATTTCCCTATTCATCATGCTGCGCAAGAAAAATCAGATCAAAAGAAAAAAAACATGAAGGAAAAAAAAAGCAAACAAACAACAACAAGGAGAAAAAAAAAAGGATGAAAATGCTATGTTTTAAACTACATACAATCTCCATAGTTCTCTCTCTGGATGTAGATAGCATTTTCCATCCACAAGTCTTTTGGAATTGTCTTAGATCACCTCATTGTTGAAAAGAAATGCCTCCTTGTTCATGTCTTTTACCCTGAAGAAATAATTTATATTCCTGATCTTGAACCATTTGACAATGCCAAGGACTTTAGTGACAAGAGCTCTCTTTCCTGGGTCTTCAGTAGTTGTGGCTGCAGTCTCTGTAAGAGCATGGTCAAGCTGCATTTCCACAGGGGCTGCTTCTCAGTATGATGGCTGGACTGGAAGCATTACTATACTTACATTTTTTGGAGTCTAATGGGAGATGTGATCAAATTGGTAGTGTTGGCCTGGCACACTCCACCCTTTCCCTTAGAGGGCCCTATTGCTTCAGCCTTACCTCCACTTGCTAGCTTCCCTAGTTTCCTGTCTTTCAGTGTTTTGTGAAGAACAAATGAGATAGTATTTTCTACAAAAACAACTGTTTCTTCTCTTCCTTTCTTTGCATTAAGTAAGTGCTTAAAAACTATTTTCTGACATTGTTGGCGCAATTGTGAAACAATCCAATCATTCTGGAGAGTGATTTGGAACTATGCCTAAAGGCCTATACCCTTTCTTTGTAGCAATCTCTGTATTGGGTCTATATTCCAAGGAAGGAAAAGGACCCACATACACAAAAATGTAGCAGCCTTGTTTGTATTGTCAAAGAACTGGAAATTGGGTAGATAACTATCAACTGGGGAATGGTTAAATAAGTTGAATGTAATGTGTGAATGTAATGGAATATTATTGTTCTATAAGAAATGATGAACAAATTGATTTCAGAAAAAACTAGAAAGATCTACATGAACTGATACTGAGTGAAGTGAGCAGAACCAAGAGAACATTGTTCATCGTAATTCAAGGTAATTGCAAAGGACTTGGGATAAAAAATGCCATCTGCTTCCAGAGAAAGAACTGTGGAGCCTGAATATGATTCAAAGTATAGTATTTTCACACTTTGTTGTTGTTATAGTTTGCTTTTTTTTCTTTCTTGTGTTTTTTTCCTTTTCATTTGATTTTTCTTGCACAACCTGATGAATATGGAAATATGTTTAAAAGAATTGCATATAGGTTTGCTTGCTGCCTTAGGGAGGGGGGAAGGAAAGGAAGGAGAGAAAAAATTTGGAACACAAAGTTTTACAAAAATGAATGCTTGATGAAGATCTAAAACTATATTATAAAGCAGAGGTCATCAAAACCATTTGTTACTGGCTAAAAAATAGACTCATTGATCAGTGAAATAGGTTAGGTTCACAGGACAAAATAGTCAATAACTATAGCAATCTAGTGTTTAACAAACCCAAAGACCCCAACTTTTGGGATAATAATTCACTATTTGACAAAAACTGCTGGGAAAATTGGACACTAGTATGGCAGAAACTAGGCATGGACCCACACCTAACACTGTATACCAAGGCAAGGTCAAAATGGGTTCATGATCTAGGCATAAAGAATGATATTATAAATAAACGAGAAGAACATAGGATAGTTTACCTCTTAGACCTGTGGAAGAGGAAGGAATTTGTGACTAAAGAAGAACTAGAGATCATTATTGATCACAAAATAGAAGATTTTGATTACATCAAATTAAAAAGCTTTTGTACAAACAATAATAATGCAAACAAGATTAGAAGGGAAGAAACAAATTGGGAAAACATTTTTACAGTTAAATCTTCTGATAAAGGCCTCATTTCCAAAATCTATAGAGACCTGACTCTAATTTATAAGAAATCAAACCATTCTCCAATTGATAATTGGTCAAAGGATATGAACAGACAATTCTCAGATGATGAAATTGAAACTATATCCACTCGTATGAAAGAGTATTTCTAAATCACTATTGATCAGAGAAATTCAAATTAAGACAATTCTGAGATTCCACTACACACCTGTCAGATTGGCTAAAATGACAGGAACAAATAATGATGTATGTTGGAGGGGATGTGGGAAAACTGGGACACTGATACAGTATTGGTGGAACTGTGAACTCCAATATTCTGGAGAACAATTTGGAACTATGCTCAAAAAGTTATCAAACTGTCATACCCTTTGACCCAGAAGTGTTTCTACTGGGTTTATATCCCAAAGAGATCATAAAGGAGGGAAAGGGACCTGTATATGCAAAAAATGTTTGTGGCAGCTCTATTCGTAGTGGCTAGAAACTGCAAACTAAATGGATACTCATCAATTGGAGAATGGCTGAAGAAATTACGGTATATGAATGTTATGGAATATTACTGTTCTGTAAGAAATGACCAGCAGGATGATTTCAGAGAGGCCTGGAGAGACTTACATCAACTGATGCTGAGTGAAATGAGCAGAACCAGGAGATCATTATACATGGCAATAAGACTATACTATGATCAATTCTGATGGACGTGGCTCTCTTCAACAATGAGAGGATTCAAACCCGTTCCAATTGTTCAGTGATGAAGAGAGTCATCTACACTTACATCTACAGAGAGAAGATTGAGGGAACTGAGTGGGGGCCACAACATAGCATTTTTACTCTCTTAGTTGTTGTTTGCTTACATTTTGTTTTCTTTTTCAGGGTTTTTTTTTCCTTCTTGATCCATTTTTTTTGCACAGCAAGATAACTGTATAAATATGTATACATGTATTGGATTTAGTATATATTTTAACATATTTAACATGTATTGCATTACCAGGGGATGGGGTGGGGAAAGGAGGGGAAAATTTGGAACAGAAGGTTTTGCAAGAGTCAATGTTGGAAAATTACCCATGCATATGTTTTGTAAATAAAAAGCTATAATAAAAAAATGAATGCTCAAAAGTATTTTTATGTATTTGGAAAAACAAAATACTATTTTAAAAAAGTAATTGTTGAGTTTAATGGGGCAGAGATGTTTCTTGGCTTCTCAGCTCAACAGTGTGACTCAGTAGCCCTAAAAAATTGATGGGCTTCAAAACTACTTTGGTGTAAACACAACAACAAAAGCACAGGATATAAGAATCTAAGCTTTTCTCTTCCACTACTCCCTTCCCTATTCTGGGCTGGCCTTTCAGTGCTAGTGCCCTGGCAATTTGAGTTCAATATTGGAATAAAATGAGACATTCATAAATTATTCAAAAGTTAACTAAAAGAGATTTACTTAGCAATACAGAAGATTAGGCATTGATACCTTAAGATGATTCATCTAAAAAATACTCCTTTACCTGAGTCACCTATTATTTTTCTACCAGCTAAGCCTCAAAGAATGTGCTAGGAGCTCCCTATGACTGTACTCAGGTGATGAGAAAATAACTCAATAGACTGAGCCAATCAAGTATCAAAGATTTCAATACCTTTTAAGGGAAAACAGCCTAACTTGCAGGGATGGGGGGGGGGGGAGAAGTTAAATATTTCTCTCACCACCACCACCACCCACACACAATTTTGTTGTTGGTGAAGATACTATAGTGGCTTACCATTTCCATCTATACATCTTTTTACAGAAAAGTAAACTGAGGCAATCAGGGTTGACTTGCCCCAAGAAACATAGCAAATACATGTATGAGACTTGATTTGAACTCAGATCTGGCATTATATCCACTATACATCTTGTATATACTTTTAGAAATACATGTTTTTCCCCTGATATCCTCGAGGACAAGGACTTTTTAATTTCTGTCCTGTATTCTCAGTGTCTAGCACACTGACTGACACACAGTAGACATTTAGTAAATGTTTGCTGATCAATTGACTGAAAAATCTTGGACTTCACAGAGTTGGAATTGTATGGGACCTCAGAGATCCAAACTGTTCCTAAACAAAGATCCTCTCTGTGACCTCCCTAACAACTCTTCACTTCAAAACCTCAAACAAATGACAATCCATTTTCTCCCCTCACAACATTTCATTTTTGGTTAGTTCTAATTTTTATGTTAAGCAGCTAAGATGGCTCTATTGGGAAGAGCTGAGTTCAAATCCAGCCTCAGACCCTTACTAGTTGTGTGACCCTGACCAAGTCACTTAACCTTGTTTGCCTCAATTTCTTTATCTATAAAATAAACTGATTAAGGCAATAGTAAACCACTCCAGTATCTTTGCCAAGAAAACCCCAAATGGAATCACAGAGGAACAAGTGAACAACAAGAAAATTATTAGGTAAGTTTTTCTTGGAACTAAGCTTCACTGCCAGAACAGTTTCTACCAACTATTCTTAGTTTGGCCTTCTGGGACCAAGAATAATAAATGTAATCCCTTGTAAAGAGCTGAAACTCTGAATTGAAGCATTGAGGTCCAACAACCAGGCACTCAATTACCAATTGGACAATACTCTATTAGCATGTGCTTGGAAAATGGCCTTTCTCACTACTTTGTGCTGGTTCCATTTTTTGGTGTATACAGAGAATTGTAGGGAGAATTAGGAGGTGGAGGAAGACAAGACAGAGTCACCTTGGGCAGTAGTAAAAAGAGAGGAGAGGTCATGCTAATACTGCGTGGATCCAATTCACTTCTACTCCTAAGACCAAGAATAAAGACCAAGGACTTTTGCTTATCCTGACACTGGCTGATTCTAAGGTATCCAGGATGCTAACTGGGTCTTCACAATCCCTTTTGTACATGACAGCCCTTCAAATACTCTGATGAATCACTATACTTCTTCTAAGACTAAATGTTCTTTTCTCCAGACTGAACATCCTCAGTTCCTTCAGATAATCCTGTCTTGAGGTCCTTTACTGTACTTTTGCCTCTCCTCTGGATGTGCTCCAGACTGTCAATGTCCTGAAAATGTGGCCCCAGGAATGAATACCCAATATGGCAGATATAGGCTGACTAAGGCAGAGAACATTGGGATCACCACCTTCTTCATTCCAGACATTGTACCTCACTTACTGTAGCTGATAATTGCATTTGCTTTTTTAGTGGCCTATCATTAAGTCTTAGTCTTTTAGTCTACTAAGATTCCCAGATGCCCTTTAGACAAACTGCTATCTAGTTGTATTTTCTCCATTTTGTATTTTTTTCAACATATATATAGGATTTTACACTTGCCTATTAAATTTCAACCTACAGACTCAGCTTGCCTATTGAGATATTTTTGGAAATTTTTTCCCTTCATTGAAGGTGGTCTTCATGGGTTATCATGAAAAAAAAAAAAAAGACTCTCTCAATGGCCAACTTTTTGGAGAGAAGCTTCTTGATTATTAGCTAAGCTGACTGTCAGATGAGATACCTGCAACCCATCACTTGAAGTCTTTCCAGCTTGGTCAGATTTACTAGACCTTCTCAACCTGGCTCTTCTTATCTGTTCGATCCTCTGATACTTGATTTGCTTTATGATTAGACCACATTGGCCTTTTTCCTGTTCTTCACACATTAAACTCCCTTTTCTGGGCTCCATGTTCTTTATCTGATTGTCTCTGGTTTCCTTTAAGACTGAGCTTAAATCCTACCAATCTGTAAGAGGCTTTTTCTAGTTCCCACCACTACTAACATCTTCCTTCTCAGATTGCTTCTCTATAGGACATATTTATCCTATGCATATCTCATACATACAGAGTTTTTGTGTATATTATCTCCACCATTACAATGTAAGATCCCAGAGGGGAGGGACTGTTTTTGCCCTTTTTTGTATCCCCAGCACTTAGCTTAGTGATTGGCAAATAGTGAGTGCTTAATAAATGCTTGTGATGACTGGCTGATTGATTCGAGTTGTTGAACACAATCTTTTAGAATTCTGGATCATCTTTAGCTGAGGACGAGAGATCAGAGGAGCACTATAACAGGGAAAAATCAACACAAACTCCAGAAAAGAAAACTATTCCAAACTGTCTCTATCCTTTCCTTCTAAAACACGATGTATCCTTTTACCCCAACTCTTTCTAGCTACACCTAAATCTTATCCTTGGTGTCCTCGGTGGATAATTTTTGACCTAGAAGGAAGAAACTGGCTTCTTTCTGAAACAGTTGGAGGAAATAAAATTGATCTTACTTTATTTTTCATATTAGGGCCCTAACATAGTAGGTAGCACAAGGTGTTTAATAAATGCTTGTTGATTGATAGAACCCTACTTTGCTGGAACATTCAGCTTTCCAAGAAGGCTAGCCAGCCAAATCATAAAATTATGAGAACAGAGAAAGACTTTTTAAACTTTTTCCACTTGTGATCCATTTTCACCAAGAAATTTTTACAAGACCCTGGGTATATACGTATATGAAATAGATATACAAATACATTTACTGATAATAAATCATAATTTCATGATCCCTACGTTCAGGTATGCTGCCTCATATGGAGTCAAGACCACAGTTTAAGAAGCTATGGAATAGAGGACTAGAACTGGGATGTACTTCCAAGAACAACTAGTCCAGTCCCCTTACTTTATAAATGAGAGTGTTGAGGCTCCAATAGATCAACTCTCCTAAAATCATACTAGTAAGGCAGAGCTGAACCCAAAACCTCAGGCTCCTGTTATCTAAGAATCTATGGCTCCTTCTTTCCCTAGTCTGGCTCTAAATACTTGAGTAACTTAAAACCCCAGGGGGAAAAAGTATTCTTGGAAATTAGAACTACCCTAGGGAATTCTAGGATACTGGTGAAACTCAGAGACTGGTAAGTCTAGTTCTGAGAGGTTCTTACCTTCTGGGGGAAGAATAGGGAACAAGGGAAAGAAGTCCGTATTAGAAGGAGAGAAATATAGGCCTTGGGCTGTGTGGTGCAATGGGAAGTACTCTGACTGGAGAGTCAAAAGATCTCTCATTCTGACTGACAGGACTAGATGAACCTCTCAGACCATGATTCTATGGTACCCTTGGATTCCAGTCTTGAGTGACTGCATGTTGTTTTCAATTCTCCCCCTTCTACTCCCTAAGCCTTGCCTGACACTGAACAGAGCTCTGAGGTTCCAGAAGCTCCTTTTCTGCCTGAGGCCCAAGGCAGGAAGGAGCACATCCCCTCACAGAGCACTGTCACCCATACCTGCCTTGCCAACGCTAGTCCTTTGTTCTTTGCACAATGGCTTACTGTGAGCAGCACCGTGTGAGACTGAAGTGCAAATAAATGTGTAAGCTGAACAAGGGAGTGAGCACGTATGCACACAATAATATATGTACATATCCATGAGGGTGAACATATTTGCGTGTATGCAGTATGTATATCTGCGTGCATTATATACCACTAGATACAGTTATAATAATTATATTTATTATATCAGTTTAAGGTTTGCAAAGTGCAAAACTGACTCTGGAGGCACAAGACCTGGGTCTCAATGTCACCTCTAACAAACTTTGGTGATCTTGGATTGGACTAAATGGTCTGTAGGTCCTTTTCAGCTCTAAGCTCTGATCGTAGGACTGGCCAAGGAATTCTACACGAGATCGACAGGACACCAAGTCTAATACTGTAACCACTATGCCATGCTGTGGATTTGGGTGCAACATGAGGGTGCTTGTGTAGAATGTGGTATATATCCATATGCTTTCATTGTGTGTATTTGCACATATGTACAATGCCTCTCTGTGCACCATGTTTCTATGTGGGTACAATGTGGATCTCTCTGTTCAATACATTTGTGTGTATGTGTATATATGTGTGTACATATATGTGTATATATGTGTGTATATGTATATATGTATATGTATGTTTATATGTATATATGTAAATGTATGTTCAATATATGCAGTTAATCACAGAAAAATTGTGTGGGTGTATAATTGTGGAACACCCATAAATTCAGAGACTATTTGAGCTAAAATGACCTTAAAAGATCTTCTGGAATAACCCTTTCATTTTGCAGAGTAGGAAATTTATAGGCATATGTGTATTGTTTTATGCATATATACATACATGCAGACATTCATACATAGGTTTATATATGCACATATGTGTCCACATGCATATGCATGTGTGTAATGCACTTAAGCACAGTACATTGTGTGGGTGCACATGTATGCACGTACACACATGTATGGACACACACGTGTGTATCCTTTGTGTGTATATCTATCATAAGATTATATTATAATATTAGCTCACATTTATAAAGTACTTTAAGGCTTGCCAAGAACCCTACAGATATCATTGCATTTCCTAGGATCCTAGGATATAGATGCCATTATTATTATTCTCATTTTATAGATGAGGAAACTGAGACAGAGCTCAATTAGACTTCCTACTTAAACAGGATTGTGACTCAGGTTTTCCTAATTCTGACTGCCATGCTCTATGCACAGGGCCATCCAGTACAGCCTCCTCATAGTATAAAGAGAAAATCAAGTCTCCCAGAGGTTGAATGATTGATTTCCCCACAGTCACACATCTAAAAAAAGAAAGAGAGTAAGGATTGGAAACAAAGTCCTCTGACTCCAGCCCTAGGCTTCCTTCCAATGTCCCAAGATACATCATTGGTGCATTTATGTACAGCAGAGTACATGCATATGTCTATGTTTGTGCACACTGTAGAGATGTATTTTCATAGGGTGTAAATATGGATATTTGTATATAGTATATATGCAGTATGGATATATTTTATACAGTGCATATATGTGTGTGCATGTACATATTATTTATATACATATATATGTATACAGTACACATTATATACCTAGAAAATGGGTACATACACACTATATACATGTATGTATATATACACATTATTTGTATACACATAAATATGTCTATATACATGTGCATAGGTATGTGACAACTTTCATGTACATAAGTGTCCATCACATGGCGTATTATTGCTCAGAAGTTTGCCTGCATTCTAGTCGTACATGTGTGCATGTGTGTTCAGAGTACATGCGTGTCTGCACATGCACTGTGTGTCCCTCTATGTGTGCTGTGTTTCCTCAGTGATGTTCACAGAGTGCACGAGTGCATTTCAGGGAGTGTGCATGAAGTACAGGTCTGGGATCCTGCAAGGTGCAAGGTGGGGGTGGAGGGTCCACACCCCGGGGCCCCAGCTGGGTCTGGATGGGCAGGAATGGGGGAGGTGACTCTGTCAATGAAGCCAGGGGCGGTATTGGGGGGGTCCCCTCCTTCCCGGCTGTGATTGAGCCCCCGCTCTCCCACCAAGCCTGCCAAAATACAGTGAGACAGGGTGTAATTACCGCCACTTACCGCGGCCATTACACTCAGCGCAGCCGCCACCGTGACACACGACCCGTCAGCTCCTCATTCACGCCATTAAGGGGCCTCATTAGCATCCAGGCTCAGGAGCAAAATTACCCTCACTGCTCATTTCAAGATGTCATCAATTTTAATTTAAGGCCCAAAGATAGTACAATGGGAAGGCACTCTCCAGCCAAGGAACACACGGAGAGGGAGGAGCGGGAGGGAGGAGAGGAACAGGGCAGAGGAGAGGGATGTGGGGAGGAGGAAAGAGGGGATGAAGAAGTAAGCAGGGGAGAGGGACCGGGAGAAGGTGAGGAGGAAAGGGAGAGAAGCAGAGGGGAGAGGAGGAGAGAGAAGGAAGATGGGAGAAGAGGAGGAGGAAGGGAGAGGAGATGAAAAAAGGGGAGGGGAAGAAAGGAGAGGAAAAGGAGGTGAGAGAAGAGGAAGAATGGAGAAAAGAAGGAGGGAAAAGAGGAGAGGAGAAGGAGGGGAAAGGAGGAGGAGGGCATGAGGGAGGGAGCAGAGGAGAGAGGAGAAGAGGAGGAGGAGCAGGGAGATCAGAAGAAGGGGAGAAAGAGCAAGAAAAAAGGGGAAATAGGGTTAGAGAAGGGGATGAAAAAGAAGATAGAGGGGAGAAAGAGAAGGGGAAAGGGGGAAAAGGAAGGTGAAGAAGAAGAATAGGGACAAGGATGAGAGAAAAGAGAAGATGGGGAGAAATTGGAAGACAAGGAGAAAGAAACTGGAAGAAAAGGAGAAAAAATCAGGAAGGAAGGAAAGGGAGGGGGGGGGAATTCAAAGAAAATAAAGAATGAGAAATGGGAAGGTAATGAAAGAAGGCATTTGGAAACCCAGGAGACCAGGTCAGGTGATAACAAAGGAGAAGATGGGAAGAGGGAAATCTCGAGAAGCCAGGTGTAAGAGAATCAGGCCTGGATTTGGAATCGAGGACTGCTCTGAAGCTGTAGCTCTCCTACTTTCCAGCTCTGTAACCTTGAGATAGTCACCTTTCACCTTTCCAGTCCTATTTTCTCACCTGCAAAATGAGAGCGATGGACTGTATGATTTCTAACCCTAAAGCCTATGATCCTACCCAGAAGAGATAAAACATCCCTCTTCCCTTTCCCCATTCAAAGCTTCTTCCAAGTGAGCCCCTCTTACAGGAAGCTTTCCCAAGTCAACTCAAGCAAAAGTCAGTGGTCCTTCTAACACCCCACAACCTGGGAGGTGACAAAGGAAAGGAAGGAAAAGAAAATCACATAACCCAAAATAAAACTAAGAATCCGCTTTCGTGCCTTTCTCAGACAGAAGGAACATAACTCTGTGTGTGTGTGTGTGTGTGTGTGTGTCTTCCATATAGAATCCAACTCTGAGGACAAGGTATTGACTCCACATTTGAATACCACTCAGAACCAAGCATGATGCTGACAAGGTATTGATATTCCAGCTCTCATACATTAAGGTCAATGTGATCCTAGATCCCAGGCCTTCTCCACAAGTCTCCAGTAAAATCAGCTTAGCCCTAAATCACCACTGTGCGGACACCAGCTTTCTTTAGTTCCTTATTATGACTTCCTGTTTGCTTTCTCATTATCTAGACAGGATCTCTGAGCCAGGGTTTTTCTAATTCTAGGGCCTACTACACGCTAATCTAATCCTCAGTGAAGTAAACTATCCAGCGTCACAGAAGGTAAGTAGCTCTAGAATCAAAGGTAGAGCCTTTGATTCCAAAACTGGATTTTTTTTTTTGTAACTTGACTCATCACATAGCAAAAATATGGCTTTCTCTATGAATCAGGAAGACCTGAGTTTAAATCCTGTCTCAGACATTTATCCCGTGTATAACCTCTTAATTCACTTAATCTGTTTCAGCCTCAGTTTCCTCATTTGTAAAATGGGTATAATAATAGAACCTACTTCAGAGGGTTGATGTAGGGATTAAAAGAAATAATCTGTGTAAAGCATTTACAAATTTTTAAAAGATATATCAATGTATGATATCTAACTAATTAACAAGATAGATACACTGAGAGGAGAGAAAGGGGGGAGCAAGAGAGAGAGGGGAGAGAAGAGAGAGAGAAAGAGAGACAGAAGAGAGGGAGAAAGGGAAAGGAGAGAGGGGGAAAGAGGGAAAGATAGAAAAGAGTTATATGTGAAGGTATGTGGGCAGTTAAGTGGTACAGTGGATAGCATGGAGGCTTGGACTCAGGAAGTCTCATCTTCCTCAGACTCTTACTAGCTGTGTGACTCTGATCAAGTAACTTAACCCTGTTTGCCTCAGTTTCCTCATCTGTAAAATGAGCTAGAGAAGGAAAAGGCAAACCCCTCCAGTTATCTCTGCCAAGAAAATCCCAAATGGAGTATGAAAAGTTGGACAGGCCTGAAAAATGAAGCATCATCAAAATACTATTTAAATAGTAATGTAGTGTAGAGATGGATCTGTCAAGGACCTGAGTTTAAATCCCTACTGTGTAGCTCAGGACCTATGATCCTATTTAAATAACTTAATCTTTTTAGGCCTCAGTTTTCTCACCTATAAAATGATGGGTTTGGATCAAATGATCTCTAAGTCCTTGCAACACTAAGTTATTGGTAATTTCCCCAGTTTTGCTCTGAGATCCTTCCCACTCTGACAGTCTACATACTTCTTGTCAATTCTGGCAGCAGAAATTAAATCTGAAAACACCAACTGTGAGGAAGTCTGTCTGCTTGAGTAGAGTGGGGCCCAGAGGACATTGTGAAGCAGGAATGTTTATCTTCAATACCCAAAACTCTCCATACTGCCTCATCCCAATACCCAGTGCTGGGTGCCCAACCAGTGAAGGAAAAAAAAATCTGAAAATTTCATTCATAGTACCATTCTGTGCTACTGATTCTTCACCTTTTAAAAAGGGGGACCAAGAAATGTCAAAGGGGGAAGGGGCTTCCGAACAGAGGGTAGAGAATTTCAGAACTAGAAGGGATCTTAAGAACACAAATGTGATATTTAACCTATATTAGATTGCTTGATGTCTTGGGGAGGGGAGAGGTAAGGGAAGGAGGAAGAAAAATTTGGAACACAATCTTCCAAAAATGAATTTTGCAAGCTATCTCAACATATATTTGGAAAAATAAAATACTATTGAAAGAGGAAAAAAGAACACAAATGTGAGAATTTAACACCTAGAATACTAGGACATAGCATGTGAACAGGACACAAAACATAAACTATCAGCTATATAAGGAACTTTAGAACATGGAATGCAAGAGCACAGAACAGAGAATGTAAGAAGGGATTTTAGAACATGGAATATGAGAACATAGAAGATATGGTGTGTGAGGAATCTTAGAAAATAGCGAATGTAAGAACACAGAGAAGAAGATGTCCATACTGGGAAGGATCTTAGAGTCTGGAATATGAGAACACAGGATATAGTATATCAGGTGTATGAAGAACCTTAAATTATAAGGAACAGAGCAGAAGGTGTCAGGACTAAACGAGCCCTTAGAACACAGAATATAAGAACCTAGAATACAGAACAGATGTCAGACATAGAAAGATGCCAGACCATAGAGCATAAAAACAAAAGATACAGAATTGCAGAACTGAAAGAGATCTGGAAAATCGTGTCTTCCAACCCCCGGTTTTTTATAGGATGAAACAACTAGAATTCGGAAAGAGGGAAATGATTTGTCAAAGATCACACAATCATTCAATCTCAAATCTAGTTCTCCTAACTTTCAGGTTCTCTCCTCCGCACTACAGGATCCAGAAAAGAGTAATAATGTTTTAGCCCCAAAAGAATGAATTTCAAATCATGGTGCCTCAGGCGTTGGGGAAGGGTGTCTTCCCAGCTCCTGAGTATTCACTTATCCCTAGCCCAGTTTTAAATATGAAAATGGAAGTGAGGGCAAAATCCTGATGCTACTAGGGACTCAGCAAGATGGATGGGGAGTGTATCTTGTCCTTCTTAAAGCTGCCAGTCCTCCTTGCTGATGCCCCCCTTTCTTTCCAATTTTTTATTCCTCCCCCTCTTCTTCCCCTCAGCTAAAGCCAGTCCCTCTAGCTCCCTCAGCTACTGCAAAGGAGGAGGCTGGGCCAGGGAGGGGTGGGGGGTGGGGGGGCAGCAGGTTGAAAAGAATGAAAAGGGCCCTATTCTGTCCTCGGCTTGGTGTCAGGCAGGCTCCCAGGCGCCAGCTCCCCCTGGCCTCTCAGAAGACAGATCGCTCCCTTAATCACTCTGGAAAAGAACCCCAAGCCGATATAATATTATAATTAATTAATTCACTAAAAAGGTATTAAATTTCTCTCCCCCCTGTGGATATTATCTGAATTCATTGACCTTTAGAAAAATCACCCTCTAATTGTAACCAGGTTCAAGTGCATTTTCAGCCCGTCCCTTTTACATTAATAATATCTTCCCGGACTCGGCTTTGGCTGCTTAAATATTGTATAAATTCCACTGCCCCCTTAGAAAAGGGAGAGCAAAGAAAAAGAGAGAGGCACAGAGAGCTCAGGTCTGGAGGGGGGTGGGGAAGGAGAGGGACTAAGCTCCAAGCAGATCTGGGCTATACTTTGGGGTAAAGGGCCAGACAAGTGGGGGTGCAGGTTGAAGGGGATTGATTCTCTCTCCCTGCCAAGGACTGATAGTCCCTACAGACTGATCTGGGAAGATAGGGCCAGAGGTTCTGGGGTTGGGATGAATCTGTGAAGAAGGGCCTGAAGAGAGGGCACTGAGAAACTAGAGTCGAATAGAGGGGTTTAGAGAGTTGTGACTGGGAGAAAAGATTGCCCCAGCAGCATTATAATTGATAGAGCTCTGATTGTGACACATTGACCACTCAATATCCTAGGCAGCTCTTTAAGATTATGAGGTGCTAACCTGTATGGGGAGAGGGAGTATCTACAATCAGGAATTCTGTTTACTAGAGATACAGCCGTTGATCCGGTCCCTATGCCTTCCATACATCACTCTGGGGAGGTCACTTTATTTGTTTGAGCTTCAGATTCCTCTTGTGTAGGAGGAGGGGTTGCTCTAGATGTCCACTGAGATCTCTTCTTGCTCTGAATCTACAATCCAGCTAAAAGCCACTTGTTGGGGAGGCTGCAGACAGGATTTGTGCTTCAAATCGGGAGGTTCTGCTAGGCAGCCTCCAGGCTCCCTCCCAACGCTTGAATTCTGTGACTACCATGGAAGCAGGATTGGAAACACGGATGGGGGGGCATGGGATTGGGGGAATGGACCTGACCCGCATGGAGACTGTGGCTCCTCAGGAGGAAGGTGTCACTTATTCCAGGATCGGGACATTATATAAAAGGATAAGCCATTGTTCCCCTTCTGTCCTCGAAGGGCATCTTCAAGGCATTTCAACTGGGAGAGGTGATTGTTGTGTTTTCAGGGTGAACACTTACACCTCAGTTCTCCAAATCAGTGTTTGATTTATGGTTTTGTTTATTGTCTAGTTTTAAGAAAATGACAGAGAAAATGTTCATAGTGTAGATTAAACTTAAGGTTTATATACAATCATATATAATATTATATAGATATATTTATATAATTATTAAACATATATCTATGATATATATTTTAAAATAAATATAAAATTATATATATTATATTTATAGGATTTATAGCATATATTTTATTTATATGGAGAGCTGGTTGTTAAACGTTTTACCTGTACGCTCCTGTGGAGTGTCTCCTATTCTGAGACAATCCCAACAGAGAGAGATCAGCTTAACCAACTATTCTTTCATAGACTAACGGGAACTCAACAAATTTGGAAGCAATTCCATCCTGTTTTCATTAGAACTGGGATTATATAAGAGCAATAACAGGCTTCTAGGTCAATAACAACTGCTGGGCTCTCATTTGTGACCAGCACCTTATGAAGCTAGGACCTGGGGGAGAGCGGTATACATGTATGTGAGGGAGGTTCACTCCCCCGCTGGAAGAAGGGAGTGATTGGCTAAGGTGATGCAGCTAATTATCTAACAGCTAATTGTAGGGCCCAGGTTCTCCTGTACCAGGGCAGTTTGGATGAGACCCTGGTTCCCTTGGAGGAGAGCACAGGTGGAGGTGAGGGGCATATTCATAGGTAGAAAAGCAGCGGACTGAAGTGGAGAGGAGATGACAGGAAAGTGGGGAGGTAGTGACCACCAGAGAAAGTGGGGCGCTCAGATTTCCCCCCTACAGACACATCCCCACTTTGCCTCGGTTTATTTGGATTGCGCTGTCCCCTGATGGAGCCAGAAAGAACTACATCTCATACTCCCAAATAAGATCTGGCTCTGCCAAGGCTTCCTCCCGTGGCCGTTTCCTTCTTCTGCCCCATTTTACAAAATGATAGGGAGACGGCAGCACCCTCCGGTGGGAAGGCTCTGATACTACACACTCCAATTAGGTCGCTCGGCCGTAGCATTCAGACGTTCCCAGGGTCTCCTATTCTCGCGCTGTCTTTCTCATCATCTCCCCACCCAGAATTCAAAATGGAAAACCTATGTTTTCATAGCTCATCCTGCTGGACTGGGGAGGATGCCTACAGCCGCATGCTCCAGAAACTGAGAAGAAAGGAAAGGGATGAAGAATGAGGAGCCCAGGGGAGACGGGAGCTACAGAACCTAGAATTTAAGAGTTTGGAGAGGGGTGGTGGGGAGCTGCGCGAGGGAGGGAGGGAGGGGTGGAGGCTTTCTGTGAGCGGGCAGGAGAGAGTTTCTAATCCAATCTCTTCTTTCTGTAGGTGAGATAGCGGTTGCCCAGAGAAGGCCGATAACCAGGAGCCTTGGTCCCAGGAGCTATTATTCCTTCGCAGGACTAGTTATTCGCTCTCTGTGTTCCACTTTCGGGAGACCATCTCTTCTATCTGAGACACCCCTCCCTGTCTGCTCAGATGCTATATCAGAACTATTTTATCCAACTCCACTTGCACTCAGGGCAAGCAGAGAGACTAAGAATAGAATAAGAAACAGAGACCAACACAGAAAGCAGTGAGGAGAAACAGTAAGAGCTTTAGATTCTTAAAGGAGCAGGAGAGCAGGCTACAGAAAGTCTCAGAGGCATCCCCAGCCCCCACTACCCAGTCACCCCACCACCTTTAGTCCTAACACAAGTGCTCCTGTCTATACTCATCGGCTCAGGCTCCTAGCCTGAGCTATATCCCTGAGCCGGACTCCTCCAGCCTGAGCAAGGCCCGGTTCCAAGGGAGTGGACCCCGGCAGCAGGTGTGGATGGAGCCTGGGCCAGAAGCACTAATTGGGAGGCTTGAGCTCCCTCACTCTGGCTCCACAAGGTCATCCTCATCTCCATCTGACCTTCAGACTAATCCTCGGAGCCTCCACCCGAGCCGTCATTAGCACAGACTCCTCTGCCAGCTCTCCCCCTCCTCATCCCACCCCACCACCCCCGCCTCGCGCCCCCTTTTCTTCTCTCCCCGTGCACATTAATTGCTCAACGTTGATTTGATCTCCCTATTCCGCACAGAGGAAATTGTCATCTTATTGCTCCATTTTCCTCCTGTTTTTTTAATTAGGCCCCTCAGCCTCTCAGGACCCAGCTTGGGAAGAGATGAGGGTAAAGGACATAGGCGGGGGAAGGTTTGCAGTTTTTAGGGAGGAAATCATTTTGATCTTTCTGTACATAAAGTTAATAGAAGAGTTAGGGGACCTCCCCCATAAGCTTCCCTCTCCAAATATGCCCTAGAGGTTCTCCATCACATCCAGGACCAGGTCAAGCTTCTACAGTCCCCACTTCCTTCTCCCAGTTTCCTCAAACAGAACCAAATTATTTCCTACCCAAATAATCCTTTCCCCAGTTCTTCAGGAATATTAAGGCTATATATTAATATTAATATTGTTTCTGACATAATGGAGGAGGAAGAAGGCTATTTTAAATATCTCCTACAAAAGGGTTTCTATCTGGTCTTTTTTTTTTGGGGGGGGGGGGTAGGGGAGAAAACTACGAATTGCCTGTCTTTAAAGGGTGGAGTAGAGAGGAAAATATTAAATAGGTTGATAACCTTGGATTTCCCAGTTGGGGACTTGTAGTAGGTAACACTCTACTCCCTCTCCTTTGTGGAAAGGGTCTCAGTAGGAAAAGTGATGTCTTACCATTGCCCTCTCACCCCTCCACACATTTCCATAAGACACACTGAGTTGGGTCAGTGATTTCCCAGTAAAGGAGCACCAGAGGGTAGATTTAGCTTAGCGAGGTTCCAAGCTGCAGCCGGGCACACACCCACACCCCTCCCTTATGCCTTTTTATCCCCTCCAGCAACATCTGGAGTAGCAAGACTAGCATAGAAGCAGCACCATCTTGTGGTTACATTGGAGGAAAGCACCCACTTTCTCAAATTCCTGCCAGTTATAAGGTGATGAGCATGGCTTTAGAATTGGGGAGTGTGGATGGGATAGGATTGTACTTAGGACAGAAGGAAGGTCGTTAGAGTCAGGAACATGGCATGGGCCAGTGGTTCTGTCCCTCTTGTCCTAGGAGGACTTCGCCTTCCCACCCCCATTTTCATAAATGGGAGTTTTGAAGCCCAACACCTAGAAGAGGGAATTCCAGATGTGTTCCCCACCCGAATAGATATTGCTGTACCAAAATATTCCCCCCAGAGACACAGCACACAGGGGATATACAAAGCAAAGTGTTTACTAAGGCACAAGGCGGAGGAGGCCAGAGCCTGGCTGCCCCCCCTGACAGCGCACCCTAGCCCCAACCTCCCCCCCTGCCCTGGCACCAGCCTCCCGTGAAGGAGCTGCTCCTGCAGGGATACAGCCACCGGTCTCCTCTATGGCCCCACCCTCACAAGGTCCTGGGAAAGGAGGCAGTTAGCACCAAAGTGGGGGGCCATTCCAGGTCTGTGGCAAAAGGTGAGGGAGTACTGGGCTCCAGTTCCTCTCTGCAGGGGTCCCAAGATATTGATCTCCATGGAACCAGGGCATTGCTGAGCCAGTGGTGGGGACTAAGGATGAGGAACAGGGAGCCTCTCTCAGGAGATGCTTCCGCTCTTCCCCCTCTCTATATATGCACACCCCTTGCAGCCTGGTTAGGGGAAGGGGCCAAGGTAGGAGCTAGAAGCCCCTTCAGAACTCCTGGTATGCTGCCACCTGTCAAGGCTGGGCCTCTTCTCCCATACTAGCCCCCCACCCTATCCAAGCTGATCTCAGCCCTCAGGGCCTAGCCTTGCAGGTCTCCGTGCAAGGGAAGGCAGACTCTTGCCCACTCCGGCCTACTCCATCCCCAAAGAGGGGGAATAGGGGGGAAGAGTGCTATGGGGAACTATAGGGTCCAAGGGAACCAGGCTGACCCCCCATGAGATCTCCAGCACCCCCTGAGAGCTCCAGCTCCCAGTCCCTTGAAGCACGTCCTGCATGTCAGGGGCCTGGCTGGGCTGGGAGGCCTAGAGTTGGGAGCACAGGATTAGGAAGAGTGGGGGAGGCAGGAATGGGGGAGCCAGTGTCCACACAAGTCGCTAATCACACACGAGTGCAGATTGGAGGGAAGTAGGAGGAAGAGAGCACTCCCCTTCACACATCCCTAACTCCCAACCCCCCAGAGCTTGTCCCTCCTCCCCAGCTCTGGGGATTGGGAGGGGGGTGGCTGGGGTCACAGCATGTCCCCTTCCTCCATGCTGAAGCTGCTACGGCGGCTGCTGGCCTTGGAGGCCTCAGGTGACATTGTGGAGAAGAGGGGGTCAGAGGCCAAGGGCAACATGGTGTCGTCCAGAAGCATCAGATGGTCCAGCTCTTTCTTGGACAGGGAAGGGAAGAGGGAGCCGTGCTCGGGTCCCAGGGGATCAGGGAAACCCTGGGGCCCCTCACCCCCGCTGAAGCTCAAGTTTTGGCTGAAGTCCAGTTGATATGGGGACTGTGGTGGTAGGGGTGGTGGAGGGGGTGGTGGGGGTTGAGGAGGCAGGGTCAGAGAAGGCTCTTGGTCAGGGAGCTCAGCAGTGGGGAGCAAGGGCTCCCCCAGGCCCTCCTCACTGGGGAGCTCTTGTTTCACCACCTGCTGGGCCAATTCTGCCATGTTAACACCAGACGGGGAAGCTGTAGGTAAACCATGGACTCGGGCCTGCATCTCCAGCTCCTGTGAGAAATGAGAAAGAGTGGTGGGGTTGGGAGAGCACACTCAAGACACCAGTTCTGTTTTCCACAAAATGTCAGAGGTAGAAGGGATCTTAGGATGAGTACAATAGGAAGAGTCATAGAACACGGATTCAAATCCCATTGACGTTTAATTATCTGCATGATCTTGGATAAATCACTAGTCACCTTGGGCCTCTCAAGTTACTTCATCTATAAAATGACAGGGCTAGACTAGAGGGCTTGTGAAGTCTCCTCCAATCTCTAGATATGTGATCCTAGTCCATGTAATACTAGTTTAAGCAAAAAAGGAAAAAATGGAAGGAAAATGATATGGTCAAAGTCACACAACCACTAAGTGCCAGAGCCAAGATTAGAATCCATATCTCCAAATTCTAGACCTGCATGCCCCAATGGATAAATGATCAAAAGAGATGATCTGGGCCCAAATGGATATAAATTCATGCATATCATTTGACCTAATACCACCATACAAGGCATGAATGCCAAAAGGGATTTAAAAAAAAAAAAAAAAAAAAAAAGGGAAAATGACTTATATGTCAATAGTCACAGCAGCTCTCAAGGCAAAAAAAAAATTGGTAATTTAGGGGATGCCCATCAACTGGAGAATGGCTCAGTAAAGTGATGTGTTTGTAATGGAATATTATTATTCTATGGGAAATGATAAGCAGGATACTCTCAGAAAAAAAACAAACAAACCTGGAAAGTCCTCCATGAATTCAAGCAAAGTAAAATGTACTTTATACAAAGTAGGAGAAATATTCTAGGATGACAAACTGTAAATGATTTTGCTATTCTCATAAGTACAATGATTCATGACTACTCTGAAGGACTTATGATAAAAAATCCTATCCATATCAAGAGAAGGAACTGATTGTGTCTGAATACAGATTGAAGCATTCTCTTTTTCTCTCATCTCTCTTTTTTTTTTAAACTTCATTTTTCTTGAGAGTTTTTATTTTCATTAGAGGGAGAAATTTGTTTTCTTTCATGACTTATGCAAATGTTTTGTACAACTTTACATGTGGTTTCTTAATTGTGGGTGAGAGTAAGGGAGAGAATCTAGAACTCAAAAATTTTTAAAAACAAATGTAAAAAAATGTTTTTTGTTTGAAATGTAACTGAGGGAAAATATTAAATAAATCACATACAATTTTTTTTTAAAATAAACTAACCAAAAAAAACCAAAAAACAAATTGTAGACCTAAGTGACTGTCTAGGTTCTAGGCCTGTCTACCCAAATTCCCTGTGGGTCTCCCAGAAGCTGGAGGGCCAAAGACCCACACTTTGGAGAACATGAGATTTTCCATCCCCCTGTTAAAGGTCAGGAAGTCAGACCTGAATGCGAAGCCACAACTGCTTGTTTGTCATCTCAAGGCGCCGAGAGTGGTTCTCTAGGTCTCTGGATTTCTGCAGATCCTTCTGCATCCGGCGAATATAATCGACTGAAGCCTTCAAGATAGTCCCCTTGTTCCAGCGCACATCTCTGAAAACAAGAAGAAGTTATACACCACTGCTTTTGCCTCCACTGGCCCTGGGAGCAGATCTCTATCTAAACATTTCTAATCCCTGCTTCCAGTCCCCATCACTGGGGAAGGGCAGAGAACCAGGACTCTCGATGCCTCTAGATCACTATAATAACCTCCTACCTGGTCTCTCTGCCTCTAATATCTTCCTTCCCAAAACCATTCTCCATATACTGGCCAGTTTAATCTTTCTAAAGTAGATCTCTGACTTTGTCAGTGTCTTGCTGAAAAGCCTACTGACTCTAAGACCAAGGCTAAACTCTTCAGCTAGGCATTTAAGGCCCTCGAGAGCTGGGATTGAAACTACCTCTCCAGCCTTTCCTCCCATTATTGTCTTACCGTACAAAGACCTTGTGCGCTTTTGCAGGTAAAATCTTCCTACCTTAATTCAATCTGCCATTCCTTCATGTCCCATCCCCTCTATCAAGCCTTCCCTTACTACCCTGCCAGATCTCTCCTTCCTGTGATCATAATTAATCATTACTACATTTACAGAGTGTTCACTGTGTGCTAGGCACTGTGCTAAACATTTTTACAAATACAATCTCACTTGATTATTGTGAACAACAACCCTGAGAAGTAGGTACTACTAATATTTCCATTTTAAGGTTGAAGAAACTGAGGCAAAAAGATTAAGTAACTTGTCCAAGATCACGCAAATAGTGTCTGAAGCCAGATTTAAACTGACTCCACGCCTGGTGCTCTATCCACTGTGCCACCTAGCTGTCCCCTATAATTTACTTGAATGTCAGGCTCTAGGTACTGAGCTTCCACTGACTGATATGGATGGATGGCTGGAATCTATAGTGAGTCATGGATCTCTCAACTAAACTGTAGGCACCATTCTTTGTATTCCCTGCCTTTCATAGTCCCTGCTTTATCAATGTTGGTTAAATGCCTTAATCTTTTTTTTTTTTTTTCAACTGGGGTTAAGTGATTTGTCCAGGGTCACACAGCTGGTAAGTGTTAAATGTCTGAGGCTGGATTTGAATTCAAATCCTCCAATCTTGCTTCCTTGGTCTCTTAGTTTTTTCTTTTTACAAAATCCTTGAGAAGTCCTGATTTTTTTTGTGGACTTTCCTTTTTAAAAAGTTCTTTCCCTACAGCATTAATATAAGAATGTAGTCTTCATCTAACAAAAAGGGAAACCGAGGTTCAGAAAGATCAAATGATTTGGTTAAGGTTTTATAACTAGTAATAGTCAGAGGTTGGAGGAGAAATCAGACCCTGATGTTCCTGATGTTCAGTCTTCTATCCCATGCAGCAACCAAAGGTCAACATCACAGCTTCCTGATGAACTCCTAACTTGTCTAACTTCACTCCTTCCCTCACCGATCCTCCCTCCCCCCCCACTCCCACTTCCCAAAGTCTGAACTCACAGGTCATTGGCCTTGGGAATCAGCATGCCCAGTTCTTTGATTCGGTCATTGATGTTGAATCTTCGTCTTCTTTCAACTAAAAATGAAAGATGGATGGAAGATGGGGGATGGAGAGATAAACAGTTAAGGAGAATTAGGGTACCTACCTTTATCCTGTAGTCCCTAGGTCTGACCATGGGAATCCCTAAAGCCAGAGAGGAAGCATAAGCCTGAGACCCTAGTGAAACACAGCCAATCTCTATCTCTCAGACTACAGGACCATAGATTTGGAGCTGGCTATTGAGTTCAATACTCTTATTTTATGGATAAGAGAGGTGAAGTAGCTTGCTCAGAATCACATAGCTTAGTAAATGTTTGAGGCAAATTTTGAAGTCAAGTCTTCTTGATGCAAAGTTGAATAATCCATCATTATCCCTAGTTGCACATTATAGATGGGTTATAGGGTCACAGGACTATAGTTCTAGAACTGAAAGAAACCTCAGAGGCAATCTGCTCCAACCTCCTCTTTTTTGCAGATTTGCTCAAGTTCAAGAAGGTTGTGATTTGCTCAAGCCATACAGGTATTTAATTGTAAAGATGGAACTAGAAACCAGCCCTCCAAACTCTCAGTCTAGTGCTTTTCACTCCCCAACAGGACCCCTGCTCTCATGAAACTCAGGGTGTTCATGATCCTGCTTCTTTTCTATCATTACGACAGGAAGTCATCTGACATTATAATTTGAGGTAATAAAGTAAGTTATTACACCTCAAAGGGATATCAACCTTTATGTTTAAAATGAGTGTACATGTATAACTTATATCAGATTGCTTGGTGTCTTGGGGAAGGGAGAGGTAAGGAATGAAGGGAGGAAAAAATTTGGAACTTAAAAAATGACAAAATGAATGTTGGGAACTATCTTTACTTATAATTGGAAAAATAAAATACTATTGAGTACAATAGCCTTAAAAAAAAAAAAAGGGAAGGAATCTTCCTTGTGTTTTTGTTTGTTTTTTAATATAAATGAATCTCCACAGAGCATGGAGAAAACAACAGAAAAGGAACTCTGGAATTAGAAGATTCAAGTTCTGATCCTGACTCAGGGACTCATTAGCTTTATGACTTTGGGCATTCCCTGAACCTCATTCTCTGGACTGGAATATGAGGGAGATTAGCTATTCTCTCAGGTCCCTTCCAGACCTACACCGATGTACAACTTCATAAACCCACTTAGATAACTTATGAGGCTGACTAGCTTTCCCCAAGTTCACATTGAATAATGCATCTAGAAGTAACAACAGGAAATTGGGATGCATGCTTCTGGATGGATGGAACAGGGAAAGAAGTGGGGCAGGGGAGAATGAGGAAGGGGTCAGCAAGACTTACTAAGGTTGTGATTGTCTTTCTTCTGTCGTTCCTTGGCCAAGGCTCGGCTCTCAGCATCTATAACCAAATGGGAGAGGAAAAAGACAATAGTAATAGGAACTCTATTAGGAACTAGTAATAGTAATAGGAACACTGACTATGAGTACAGGGGTGGGAAGGAGGGGAAAGACAAGCTAGGGAAGGTATTTAGGAGGCAGAGTGAGTCTTAAACCTGTGAGCTCTCTCTTCTGGGCCAAGTCGGCAGGGCAGGAGCTGCTAGTGACACCTACAAGGGAGGCCGTGACCTGGGGGTCTCCACTGTACACTGTCAGGTGGCTGCTGGACAGAGGCAGCTGTGAGATAAAGAAAAGAAAACTCTGGGTGAGAACCTCCTTCATCAGAAATTCAAGAAAGCACAGTTATCAAAAGAAGACCATCTCAGGGGAGGAATAAGCGGCAAGTAACCAATGATGACTTCAGAAAATCAAGAGGGAAAATCATGCCTCCTCAGCAGAAGGATGGGAGACTATAGGTAAGGAATGAGGCATATATTTTCAGACATGGCCAATGTGTTAATGTATTACAAAAGAAGGGAACTGGAGGAAGAGAGGAGAGTTATTTGAAAGTGCCAGTGAAGGAAAGAAAGAAGGAAGAATATATATATACACAGAGAGACAGAGAAGGAATAGGAAAGATGAATTAGACAAGATCATTTTAGGGAATTATTCAACAAATCTGAGTCTTGGTCTTCTGTTAAGAATCTAAGATTTCAGAATTTAGTGCCTGGAAAGTGAATATACTTGACTTTACCCTTTGATCCAATATTTACAATACCAGGCACTAATGGCCAAGAGATCAGAGACAGAAATAAAGGTCCTATGTACTGAAATATTCATAGCAGCCCTTTTTGCAGTAGCAAAAATGGTGAAATAAATTGAGGTACAGAATAGGAATTAAATTGCTTCATAAATAATGAAAAATAAGAGGAACTTAGAGAAACATGGGAAGAAACATGTGAACTGATACAGAGAAAAAAAAGAAGAATAGTATTTATAATGACAATGATTACACTAAAATTACACTAAATTACACTAAAAATTACACTAAAAGTCAGTAGAACTCAACTTAAATGCAGTAACCAATATGAGTCCTAATGGACAGAAGAGGATCCTCCTCTTGACAAAAAGGTAGGGGAACATAGACGCATGACATTGTATATGTTCAAGGCACCCTTGCTGCATCAGTAGGTTTGACCTAATTGTCTTTCCTTTTTCACAAGGAAGATTTGTGGGTACTTTTTTTTTTCTGTTTTTGACCTCCCTGTCATTGTTGCCCAATAAAAGAAGCACTGGATCTAAGGGTATGAACTAAGTCACCTTCCAGGTATTAAATTCTAAAATCTTCAGGTTAGTTGTTGATAATATAAATTTTTATATGTGTATTACATGGCAGAGGGAGGTAGAGGAGGAAATACCCAAGAAAGAACCAGTAAACCAAACAAACAAACAAAAAGAATTCAGTGTCTGAGTTACCCTTTAACTGTATTTCTAGCCTTTATTTTAAACCCCAATATTTAGGGGCTCTCTGATTGTACCAACAAGGAAGACATGCTCAGCCAGGGACAGATATAAATATACACATGCATATACATGTACACACACACACACACACACACACACACACACTCCCTCCCTCTCCAGCCTTTCCAAACTCTCCTAGTTTCGGCTCAAGCCCAAACCAGCCCGAGCCAGCTCTGGGCTGCTAACCTACTGAGCCTACTTCCAGCAGAAATCTGATTTTCCCTTTGCTGGCATGGGCCAGGGGCCAGGAAGCCTGACAACCAGTTCAGCCAGATGCCCAAAAGCTTAGGCAGTAGGGATGAGATGGGGAGACCTATATGTGAGGGGCAGGGATACTTCCTAAGGAAGGGGAGCACCTCAAAACTTTGCCTTCCTGGGCTGGTTGTTGTTTTATCAAATTCTGTTTTTTTTCTGAGCCTCACAAATCTTTTAGGGTAGGCTAGGCAGGATGATATGATTTACTGCCATTTACAGATAAGAAAATTGAGTTACCAAAGAGTCATTTGCCCAGGGTCACAGAGGAAATTAGTGTCAGAGTTGGGACTAAAACTCAAGTCTTCTAAATCCTAAATTCTTTCCAGATTTATCCTACTGCACTGCCACTCTTAAGGATCTAGGCCTCCTTGGATGTCTGAAGAACTTGTACCAGTTTAGATATCTACGGAATTAGATGAGAGCCACACACTCCTCCTCCCACAAAGAGAAGAGCACCTGCATCCACCCATCCAAGAAGCCAGGAAGAGACAATGGATGCTCCTAATGCACTCCCCATCCAAAAATACAGCTAGGCAAGTCCTCTCTGTCTCAAGGAAACACAATATTTAATACTGTCTTCATGTCTTTGTTCATGTTTACTCCTTTATCTCTGACTTTCTCTCCCCACTCCTCACTAACTTTCCAAATCTTCCCTCTCCTTCAAGGCTGGCTTCCAATCCTACCTCCTCTGGGAAGGCCTCCTCCTGATCTCCTCCAGTGTGCATTGAGTTCCGTCTTCTCTTAATTCTTATAGTATTTATAGGCTGAGCCATATAATCAGTCACTTAATTATATTTTGTATTTTTCTGTTTGTCTTATGTGGTGTGTGGTAAATAGAGTGGTAGGAAGCACACTGGCCACTTATTATTTGAGTGACCTTATGCAAGTCATGTACTTCACTGAACATTAGTCTCCTCCTATATAAAATTACAGGGTTGGAAATTCTGTGACTGTCTCCTCAGCAAGCATAAACTTGAGCTTAAGGGCAATATCTTATCTTGCTCCTGTATTCTCCGCCCCCCCCCCCAAATATCTTGTACCTACCCACTGTTTGTCCCACTCCCACCCTCACCCTGGTTATCAATACCGTGTTGGGCATCTGAATCTCTGGATTGATGTATCCCAGGACGTCATCCAAGCGCATGATGTTGTCAATAACATCATCGAGCTGGAAGAAAAATGGTGCATGTAAGTCATATGTCCTTGGTATCTCCTACTGGGAAAAGGATGGATTTGGAGTTGGGAGGGGCCAGAAAGGGCCTATAAAGCAGAGACTGACAGATGACAACCAGCCAGTCTATTGCTCTATTCTGCCTTCTTCCATCGAGCCTAGCTCCTTTCTTCTTAAAGCTAAGAAACTCCAGGGGGATGGACAGACGAACTTGGAGACTCTGTAAGTTATGGTAACCAACTTCCAATCCCTAGGAATCCTGATTAACAGCTCCTAGAAGACTGTTAGGGCAAAGTGTTATCTTCTCCTAACTTTGTGTGTTCCTCTAGGGAGCTTTGCTGAGTGGCAAGCTAGCTGGTGCAATGGATACAGTGATACAGGATGATTTGTATTCCAATATGGCTTGAGACACTTATGAATCATGTGACCCCAGGCCAAGTCCATTAAATTCTGTCTGCCTCAGTTTTCTACATGTGTAAAGTGGGAATAATAACACCACCTACCTGCCAAGATTTTTGTGAGAATCAAGTGAGAATATACTACAATGCCTAGCATATAGTAGATGCTTAATAAATGCTTGTTCTCTACTTTCCTTTCTTGCATAGTAAGTGCTTAATAACTGCTGAATTGAATTCTCAGCTCAACAATCTGACTCAGCAGCTCTACAATACTGATGGGCTCCAAAACTCCATTAGTGGAAAACAACATCCAAAGAATGGAGGCAAAGGATCCCACTTTATTCTGCCCAAGCCAGGTAAGAGTTGCAGCCTTCTCTGAAGCACTACATTTTAAGAAGGTCATTTGACTAGCTGAAATTCATCCAGAGAAAGTTGACTGGGACAATAAGGGGACTTAAAAACCAGGTTAGAGTGAGATCAGTTGGAGAAACTTGGAATATTTATTTATCATGAAAAGGAAGGGAGCTTAAGGTAGAGGTGAGACATTTTTTAACAGTTTTCAAATATCTCAGGAGCTATGTAGGGAGACTTAGAGATAGGCTTTATTTGACATGAGAAGGACAAAGAAGGAGCAATGGGTATAATGGAGATGACAGATTTTTGCCTAATAGGAGCTGAACTTGTGATCTCACTGATACAGGAAATTCCAAGGCCAATATCAGAAAAAATTTCCTAAAAACCATTGTTGTTAGGATTACAAGGTGAGAACTCAAGTTGTCTAGGCAATTCTCTAGCTCAGAATTGACACCTTTAGTTCCGGATTTTAGAGGGAGTTTATGTCTTTGAACTTCTGAAAAGGAGTTTATACAACCTTTAAAAGGAGCAAGTTCATTAGTTGAAGTATTTTCTCACAAGTCCCGTTGAGTTCTCACTACAATCTCTGCGAGGATAAAAGAGGAGGGCAGGAGGGCAAGGAGTTAATCGATTTTGGAACAGAGTTGGGACAACAGGCTGGAAGGAGAGAGTTGAGACGGCAGTCCCCAAGGATAACTTAGAGACGACCAGACCTTTACACATTGTTGTTCTTCCTTCATTTCAAAGAGGACCAATGACATGTGATGTCCTGACTTGTGCATGAATTGGATTTAAGTGAGGCAGAGTTGCACAAAGATTCACTCTTTCTTCCAGAGTCATCAAGGTGCACTGACAAGACAAAAGTCAAAATGACCCATTGATGCAGTATATGATCTTGGCATCTTGGATGTCTGATCAAGCCCTGAAGTACCTGCTTTCATGGCTGTTGGAACAAACAATTCTCATCCACCCGTTCTCCTAGAAACAGAGCTGTCCAAAAGTTGAATGAGCTTTCTCAGGAGATCCGAGTGTCCTAACATTAGAGGAAATGGCAGGAGCCCAGATGGTCACTTCTCAGGGATGCTATAGAGAGAACTCCTGTAGAAGCCCAGACTGAACTAGATGATATCTATGAGGTTCCATTCAATACTGAGATTCTTCTACTGGTGGACCTGAGGTCATTATCATGTCATTGTCATAGCAGGGATATCACAACTCAGCTAGGAAACCAAGTGACCTTACCATTCTCCCCACCATCTTCACTCTTACAATCATGACTTTCAGAAGATCTTGAAGGGACCTCATTCCCATACTTTACTCAGTAATCCTCAACCACTTATTTACCCAGTGCTTTGGAAGCATGTATTAATGCCTGCAGCCTCTTATCAGACTTGGAAGTTCCTTGAGTCTAGGAACTGTGTTTCTCCTATAAAAGTAGAAACTATTTTGTTTGAGCAAACCTGTTTGAGCAGACACCCACATGAGACTGAAAGGTCCTTAAAGAGTAGAGACTGTGAATGTCCTTATCAGACTAGCTGTCCTTTGAGAGCTTCCTTCAAGCTCCCAGGAAGTCCTTGAACCCAAACAGCTTATGATAGTGGCACAGAGCCTGACTCACCTCCCTCTCTGGATTGGAGCCAATATTGAGCATAGCCATTGGGCTATTGGGGGCACTATTGCCTGCAGAGGAAGAGAGCACATGGCTGGCCCGGACCCCAGGAGAAGCAGCTGGAGGAGGCTTTGGGGAGCTCTGAGCAGGGCTGATATGAGCAGCAAACTTGTTCCCATAAGTCTCAGACAAGTACTCCCGCACCTTCTGGTCTCGTGACTGTTGCAGATGGTAGCTAGTGGGGTTCTCCAAGTATGACTGTACCTACATCCCCAAAGAGAAAGGAGAAGATGTCAAGGGAGTCATGAGCCCCAGGAGCGACAGTAGTAATCTAAAGATGGAAGGGATTTATCTAGGCCAGACCATACCTTCAGGACCTCTCCTGGAACAGGAGGTGGGGACTGGAAATGGACTGGGGTGTTGATGGCTGGGGTGGGGGGTCCTGGCAGCTGCTGCTGCTGCTGCTGCTGCTGTTGCATGTAATGCATCACAGCCTGTTGTTGCATCCGCTCCCGCTGCTCCTCCTGCTGAGCCTGCTCCCTCATGAGCTGCATCCGAAGGCCGATTCGAGAGGCCATGGCAGCTGGCTGCAGGTGCCCGAAGGCAAACTGGATCCCTATGGGAGAAGCAAAGGACCAATGGAGTTCACAGGAGCAGCACTATGATAATGCTTATTCAAACAGTGCTTTACAAATCACTTAACAGACAATCTCTTGTTTGAACCTCAGACTAGCCCTATGAAGCAAATGCTGAAATTATTCTCATTTTGTAAATGAAGAAACAGATACATTTAACAGAAGTAAAATGGCTGTATTTGAACTCAGTGGATAGAATGCCTGGCCTGAATTCAGAAAAACCTGAGTTCAAATCTGGCTTCAGACACTTATTAGCTGTGTGATCCTGGGCAACTCACTTAATCCTGTTTGTCTCAGTTTCCCCATCTGTAAAATGAGTTGGAGAAGGAAATGACAAACCATTTTTGGTATCTTTGCCAAGAAAACCCCAAATGAGGTCATGAAGAGCAGGACATGACAGAAAAATGACTAACAACTTCCTAAATCAGGTCCAGCCTTAGAGCCCAGGACTTTCCAACTAAGTTCAACAGTCTGTAGGAGGCAGGATAGGTATGACAGAAAGAGCAATGGGTCTAGAATCAAAGGACCTGGATTTAAATCCGGACTCTGTCATTTCTCTCCTATTTGACTTTGGGCCAGTCACTATTCCAGAGCTTTAGTTCCTCCTCTATAGAATAAGGGGCTTGAAATTGATGACCTGGGAGGTCCCTTCCAATTCATTTCTATCCACCAGCCAAGATGATATGCACAAGTTAGTGCTTAACAAGAGGCTAATGTTTAACAGTGGCCTAAGGGGCCACTGCTATTTAGTAATCTGGGCAGGTTTAGCTACAAGAAAATTCTCTCTTTAAGAGGCAGAAAGTTTCTTTGAAACAAATCAATCAGAAAAAGACATGCATAAGCAATTTGGTTTAATTGAACAAACTTTTATAGAATACTTAAAGTATGCTTAGCACCAAACAGAGGCCTCAGCAATAACAATAATAGTTAGCATTTAAATAGTCCTTTAAAATTTGTAAAGTGCTTTGTAAATATTATCTCTTTGGATTACAGTAATAGCCGTAGGAGATATTTGCTGTAATTATCTTCACTTTACAGATAAAGAAACTGAGGCAGAGAGTGATTAAATGACTTGATCAGGGTCACACTACTAATAAGGGTCTGAAATTGATTATTTAAGCCATCCAGAGGCTTCAGGAGGCTCCTGGAATATTTCCACATCACATTGACAGCTCTTTCAAAGCAGGGCCTGTGTTTCTATCATCAAAGGAAACAAAAAGAGGTAGAGTCCTGAGTTCAAATCCAGATCGAGCCATTAATTAGTTATGTGATTTTAGGAGAATCTCATCTCTTATCCTCAATTTCCTCATCTGTAAAAATGGGCTCAATCATCCCTTTCAGATATGACTTTCTATGACTAGTAGGAAAGTTCACTTGGCTCTCACACATATTTGTTTTCATTTAATCTAAACGTAAAACTATTCCCCTCAGGCTAATGCTGTTAGACTTCAGCCTAAGTGGAGCATTAACCATACGACCTGTACTGCTCCCTTATAAAACCACATTAGTTTGTTATATATATACATGTGTATGTATGTGTATACACATACATGCATAGCTATATGTATATATACATACACAGGCTTTAAAAAAAAATTCTCATATCCCTCGTCCCATTTGATCCTTACACCAACTATATGTTTCCACCATATAACACCTGTCTAATTCTATAAACTGTCTCCCAAAATATAAATTCTACATGTAAATTAAAGTGAATGATTTGGCTATGAAAGCAGTGTTACCATATTTGAAATGTTTTCCCAGGTTAATTATCAAAATGCACTTGTGAACAGTGCTTTACTGAACAGATTCCAATTAGTATGGATAATAAAAGTGATTGAATAGAATATATTCAAATTTGTATCATTCAGAGTTATAATTGTGTAAAATATGGTCATTGGTTCCAGCCCAATAGAACTATGCAATATGAATTTCAATACTGTCACCAAACCAAGGGGATTTGAGGTTCCTACTATTCATTGGGACTTAGGGCACAGAAATTCACATTTCTTACAGAATCTTCCCCAAACTTATCAATCAGAGGCTTATCAATGGATCAGGATATAGAGCTAAGAAGGGCCTAAAGACTAACTGATTAAACTGTCTCAATTTCACTAGCCCTCAGAACTTTATTACCTCTCATCTGGGCTATTATAGAAGTTTCCTAATTGGTCTCTCAGCCTACCCCTCTCAATTGTTAGGGGTTTCTTCTCTATAATTTACCTTCCATCTACTCTGCAATGTATCTGGTATGCATCTATTTATTTACATGTTATGTCCCCATTAGAAAGTAAGCTCTCTGAAGGTAAGGATTGTCTTTTACCTTTCTATTCCAAAGATTAGTCACAGTGCTTTCAACATTGTAAATAATCAATAAATGCTTATGGTTCCAGCTAAGAGCTGGAAGAAATCTTAGAAGCCATTCAGTTCAAACCTCTGATTTTACAAATGAGAAACCAGAGAACCACAAAGAAAATCAGAGGTGATATCTGAATCAGGGCCCTGTTAGTTAAAAGTGTCCTTTCGACTGTGCACACTAACATGTAAGCAGCAAAACCAGTATTGAAATCCCAATCCTGAGATCCAAATCCATTTGTCTTTCTACTATATCTTTCTTGGTTTTTCCTAGAGTCAAGATCTGAGTTCAAACACCACTTCAGATGCTTGTTAACTATGTGACCCTGGACAAGTCATTCAACCCTGTTTGCCTTAATGCACTGGAAAAGGAAGTGGTAACTCACTTCAATATCTTTGCCAACCCCTTGGACATTATTGATGTGATACTGTTCACGAGATGAGCAAGAATGAGAAATGATTAAAGAACAAAAATAATGGCCATTTCAATAAACTAAAATAAAACTTCATTTTTAAAAAATCTAATTAAAATTCAAGAATAAAATTAATTTCAATTTAATAGCTATAACTACCACTGGATCATAAATTTAGAGCTGAAAGAAAACTCAGATTGAAGTCTAGAATTATTAAGTGACTAGCCCAGAGTCCTACAGCTGGAAGTATCTGAGGGCAGTATTTGAATTGGATCTGTCTTGATTCCAAGTCCATGTCCCATCCCAGACTGCCTGATCTGAATATCAAATGCTATGTTATAATTATTCAAGTGCTCAGGTAGTCTGTTTTGAGAGACAGGGGTTGGCAGCACTGATTGAGATAGCTCTTTAAGGTGAGATCGTTGCTATTGCCATTTTATAAATAAGGAAACTGATTTAGAAGCTAAATGACTTGTCCAGGGTCATCTGGCTGAGTATGGAATCCAGGTAGTCAAAGCCCAGCATTCAAACCAAAGTGCCCCCACTGTCACCACCACTGCCACGCACTATTGTCACCACTATCACCCACTACTGTCACTAGCGCTGCCACCACCACCACTACCACGCACAAAGCCAGCTCCCTCACACTGTCCCACTTCCTGAGAGCGCTCACCTCTGGCTGGGAAAATGTAGTCATTAGGAGACATGGAGAGAAGGGGAGAGTCGTACACAGAAGCCCCTCACAGAAGTGCTTTCCCCAGGAATACAGAAGGGGAATGGGAGGGAGAGGGAGTGGAAGAGGGAATGGATCGGGTGGAGGAGGAAAAAGGGGTGGGGGAGGGAGAGGAGGAAGGACAAGCACCTACACCAGTCTTCCCCCACCCACCCACCCCCCATGCCTGAGAACTGGATGAGTTGTTTTTCCAGACTAGATCTACTGAGAAGGGGGAGGAATTTCTGTGCCTTTTGAATCATATACAAGGTATATGCCAGATCACTTGCAAAGTATTTTTGAGACACGAGCTCTGGCAGTTTATCTGGATGCTGGCAGGAGTCTGGGGAAAAGAATAATCTACCCACGTGTCTGGGGCAGGGGCAGGGGAGGAGCCAACGGGATGGAGTCCTCCCTCCAAAGCTCTTACCCAGCCTGGGTGGAATCCGGAAGGGCTCCTCCAACCCTAGCTCCAGGAAGATCAGACTGGACCCTGGGGAGAGGAGAAGGGGAGGGAAACCTGGGGCAGACAGCTAATCTCATTAGCAGCTTTCTCTAAATCTTGGCCCCTCCGGTTCAGCTGGAGCTAGGAGACTACTCCAACCTCCACCTTGCCCTCTAGCCACACTCCTTCTCTTCCAGGGGTCTTGGTGTGTTGGGGGCATCTCTTGCTAGGCCACTCATCAAACCCACCCTCACACACACACCCCAGATCCTAGCCAGACCCAGACCCAAGCCCCACCAGGCTCATGCTTTCTCCCTCCTCCACCTCCTCCCCGAGTGCACACACACACACACACACACACACACACACACACACACACATACACACACACACACACATACACACAGAGAGTCTGATTACTGTGAGGGCAGACTGGTGAAGGGGCTAGTCTAAGGGGCCTGGTAGCGCCAGCCAGCATTGGGGGTGGGAAAAGTGGAGGATGGGGGTGTGATGGTAGTACACTGACAGGGCTCTTGTTCTTCTCCACAAAGGGGCCAGGCACCAATTATGGGGCAAGGAGGCAAAGCGGGCACTGTTGGAATGGGCTGCTCTGAAAAGAACCTTACCTAGCCCCTACATGGAGGTCACATTTGCAGAGACCAATCCACATCTGGAATAGGAAGAGGCCATGAAGATGGGGCTGGAAGAGTGACAAACAATGAATCAGAGTCAAAGAATCGAATTAGATGGGACTTCTAGAGCCCACCATTCCAATGCCATTTTACAGAGGAGAAAACTGAAGAGAGAGGCTAGAGAACTTGACTTCTACTGTGATGAATATATTCAATTCAGTAAATATTTATTAAATACCTAGTATGTGCCAGGAGCTATGTATGGCTGTGAAAGCTAGCAGAATTGATGCTTTCAAATTGCGGTTCAGAATAAGACTTATGAAACTTAGAGAGCAAGGGGATCAAATCAGTCATTGAATAAAGAAATTAATTCAGATTATTCACTAGAAGGTCATATTTTGAAGCTGAAGCTTAAATACTCTGGCCACATAATAAGAAGGTGGGACTCATTGGAAAAAAAATTCTAATGTTGGAAAAGATTGAAAGCAAAAGGAAAAGGGGATGACAGAGGATGAGATGGATAGATAGTGGCATGGAGACAAAAAACATGAACTTAGATAACCTTTAGGTTATCTAAGTGCTGGAAATGCCAAAAGAGACAAAAAATAATTCCTGTCCTCAAGGAGGTTACAATCTAATGGGGAAAATAACATACAAACAAATATATTCAAAGCAGAATAAATGGGAGATAATTAACAGAAGGAAGGGACTAGAATTAAGAGAGGTTGGAGAAGTCTTTCTGTAGGAGGTGGGGTTTTAGTTAGGACTTGAAGGAAGCCAGGAAGGTCAGTAGTCAGAGTGGAGGAGGAAGAGCATTTCAAGCATGTGGGCAGCCAGAGAGAATGCCTGGAGCCTAGAGATAAAATGTCTTGTTAGTAGAGTAACCAGGAGGCCAGTGTTACCAGATCAGAGAGTACTTGTTGGGGAGTAAGGTGTTAAGAAGACTGGCAAGATTTTGGATTTCCTTCACAGGCTAATTGTACACTATTTCAAAGTCCAATTCTTTTTGTACAGCAAAACAACTGTTTGGACATGTATACATATATTGTATTTAATTTATACTCTAACAGATTTAACATGTATTGTGCCATCTGGGGGGGGAAAGGAGGGGAAAAATTAGAACAAAAGGTTTGGCAATTGTCAATGTTGTAAAAATATCCATGCATATATCTGGTAAATAAAAACTATTCAAATTTAAAAAAACCAAAAAAAAACAAAAAAACAACTCCCTAAACTGTCAGCTATCAATATTTTATTTTTATCCTTATGTTTGATGTAGTTCAAATAAAATTGATTCTTAGAAAAAAAAAAAAAAAAAAAAAGAAGAAGACTGGCAAGGCAGGAGGAGACTAGATTATGAAGAGCTTTGAATGACAAACATAGCATTTTGTATGTGCTCCTGCAAGCCATAGGGAGCCACTAAGCAGAAAGAGAACTAGCTGTCCAACCCTCTTTTTTTTTTTTTCCCCCAGAAAAGGGAACCTAAGTCCCCGGGGAGTGACTTCTAGTTAGGGGCAGAAGCCAGGTTCCTGAACTCCTGAGTTCTTTCTACTTCTCCCTCAGGAGAGCAATCAGAGAGATCAGGCCCTACAGAAATTCAATTCCACAAGCAATTGCCAGCTACTGGACAGGACTATAGGGAAACAAAACCAATTACAATCCCTGCATTCTAGGAGCCCTTGTTTTTCTGGGGAAATCACACCTACCTTGAGAGAAATATATATAAAACATAGGCAAAGGAAGATGTGAGACAGCTGGGGATCAGGAAGGTTTAAGTTCAAATACTTACTAGCTGCATAGCCCTGGGCAAGTCATTTTACCCTGTTTGTCTCAGTTTCCTCATCTGTAAAATGAACTGGACATCCCTGAACAACAACATTTAAGCAGATATGAAGTTTATTTTAACCTATGAGTTACAGAAAAAGTATTAACTTGGAGACTTCTAGAAAGGCATCCTGTAGAAGGTAACACGTGAGCTGGGAAAAAAAAAAGTAGGAATCCAAGATGTTGAAGTGAAGAGGGAAGCATAGGGGAGAGATTACAGAAGGACAGGGAAGCAAGAGATTTGTTGTTCAGTCCCACCTAACTCTTTTTAACCTTGTGAACCATTGCACATCAAGGCTGTGAGTGGGGTTTTCTTGGCAAAGATAATGGAACAGTTTGTCATTTCCTTTTCCAGTAGATTAAAACAAACAAGTTAAGTGACTTGCCCAGGATCACACAGCTAGGAAATATCTGAGACTGGATTTGAACTCAGGTCTCCCTGATTCAAGGAATCTAAACAGTGCTCTAAACACTGAGCCCCCTTGCTGCTTCCTATTTTGTTCAGAATAGCAAGTAAGTTTAGCTATAGAGTCTGTAAGTGGAAATCACATCTCAATAGGATAGGATGGGGCTGGATTGTAAAGGGCTTTAAATAATAGCGTTTTAATTTTATTCTAGAACCAAAGGGGAATCATTCAATAGTAGTGACATCATCAGATCTCTTTTGGGAGTCCTGGGTTGAGGAAGAAGCACATAACTTTGGAACATGGGACCATGGAAAGGGATAGATCTGAATGATACCACACTGGAGGTAGGGGTTTATTCAGAATACTGGGAAGAGCTGACCTGACCAGTAACTGGAGGGTTGAGTACCTCACAAATATTGCTTACCCTTCAACCAGGCTACATTCTACCCATTCTGTCTTGGCTACCAAGCAAGACCCAGGGATTCATTGAGCCACCCCAACCTCAACCCCAACTCTGCTTTGGGGATGAATAATCAAATTAGTTCATTATCTACTATGCCACCTAGTTGTCCCTATTCCCCTATAAATCATCCATATCAGCCTCCTTTTTTTTTTTTTTTTTTTTTTGCTGCTGCTGCATTCCTTCCTTTCCATTGTACCCTCTGAAATCTTGTTACCAAACTTTCCTTCATAATGTGTACATAATCTTCTCCCAGAAATTGCTATGTATATACTTTGTATATGATTTTCAAGATACATATTGTTTCCCCTAGTAAAAAGTACCTTGAGGGCAGGAACTATTTATTTTTGTCTCTTTATCCAGCACAGTGTCTCTCAAGTAGAGGGTGTTAAACAAATGCTACTGAATTCGATTGAGTCAAGTAAGGAGATGGCCATTGAAAGAGAAAGTCAGAGGGCACTTTCTATACAACTTCATAATTTCACTGAAGAAATGCTGAGCCAGGTAGTGTCCTTCAAAGGTGACCGCTATCACTGATCCTTCACAGCACGGGCTCCCCAGGGGCTAGCTGACTCTGGCTGAGGGATCACAAGATCATAAATTTAGCCTGGAATGGACCTCACAGGCCATCTAGACCAACCCCTTCATTTTACAGATGAGGGAGAAATTAAATGGCTTCAACATTAAATATGGAAGAGGCATTTGAAACCAGGTCTTCTGAGACTCTAGACAATGCTCTTTTCCCTATGCCCCACTGCCTGTGGGGAAGGAGGCCCCTCACTCAGCTCCTCACCAATCCTAGAGGATTCACTACACTAGCTATAAAATTCCCCTGCATTTAGAGAACAGGGCATGCTTTTTCCTGTCCCTTTTCCTTATCTGATCCTCATAACCATATGCCTAGAAAAGTAAGCAATTATCTTCTTGGACAGATGAGGAAGATAAATAACATATATAGCTTTACATCTTGAGTTGTTGAGAAAAAGAGTCAGATCTAGAACCCAATGTTCTAGATCCCTAGATTTCTCTTACAAAACTCAGAGCTCTCCCAAACAGAAGGGAAGATAGGAACTAGACCTGCAATTTCACTGGGGAACTAACTGCAACTACAGGATGACAGACTGAATAGAGTTGCTGACCTGGAGTCAGGAAGATACATCTTTGTGAGTTGAAATCTGACATTCAACAATATATGAGAGATCCTGGGAAAGTCATTTAATCCTATTTGCCTCGGTTTTCTCATCTATAAAATGAGCTGATGAAGAAAATGGCAAACCATTTTAGTACCTCTGTCAAGAAAACCCCAAATGGGGTCAGAGAGATGCACACAACAGAACAACAGTAACACCCCCCAAAAAATTATTTATGAGGCACTGGCTTTGCAATTATTACACTGAGGCTTTACAATTATTATCTCATTTGAGGCTCACAATAACCCTAGGTGCCATTCTTATCATCCCTATTTTACAGGTGAGGAAATTGAGTCAAACAAGTTAAGTGACTTACCCAAGGTCATACAGCCAATAAATGACACAGCTAATAAATGACCAAATATTTGAAATAATAAATAGGTCTTCCTGACTCTAAGCCTAGTACCACTAACCGCTGCACCATCTAGTGGCCCTGAAAGGCTCAGTATTCAAAATCAGAGGGCTCCAGGTGCTGGTCTTGCCTCTGCCATTGATTTTTTCCATGACTTGGGACAAATCATTAATCTTTGTAGAGAGGAATGTGACTCAACTAAGATCCCACAGCTATTTAGTAAATTCTAGTTCAGGTCTTCATCACCTTTCTTAACTTAAATACCCTCATAATTGGGCTCCCTCTCTCCCCTCTACAAGTCCTTCATTTAAGCCTGATCCCTTAAAGAAACTTCTGGACCTTCCTATTGTACCTTGAATAAATTTTACCCTCCTCTCTTTGGAAATCAAAGTCTTCTACAATCTGGCTCCAGCCATCCTTTTCCAGATTGATTACACCTGACTCCTCCTATACTCCAGCCAAATTGGATCTCTGGCTGTTCTTCACACATGACACTCCATCCTCTCTCTATGTGGCTTTGCATAGGCTGTCTATCCCCTCATACCTGGAACAGACTTCCTCCTAACATCAGCTTCTTAGAGCTATTCAATTCCTTCAAGATTCAATCCCAGCTCCAGCTTTTACATAAGGCCTTACCTAGTCCTCTCCAATGCCAGCCAGCATCCCCCATTAATTTAATTTTATCTTATACATTTTTAAATAGACCTCTATAGGCATATGTTACCTTTCCTCATAGAACCAAAGCTTTTAAAGTAGAGAGATTACTTCATTTTCATCTCCATAATGGGCTCGTTGATTAGTGTAGTAAGTTGAACTTAAGAGGTATTAATAAATGCTTATTGATGAATTGATGGATAAGTCATAACATAGTCTAAACTATTAAACTTAATCTAATACAGAACATAGAATGTCAGAGTTGGAAGGACCTAGGAATATAGGCAGTTCAGATAGAAAACATAAAATGCCAGGGATACAGGGAGCTTTAACCCCTAGAACATTAAAACACAGAACATAGGGCATAGAACATACAATATTAGATCCAGAAGGAGTTTTAGAACATAGAAAGAATGTCAAGGATGGAAGTGGACCTAAGAAACCATCTATCTCATCCAAGTTGCTCATTCCACAGAAGAGAAGACTCTATGCTAGTTCTATTGGGGAAAAAATTATGTGCTCCTAGACAAGAACTGTCCAGCTCGCATTTGTGGTTCTTTTTTCTCTGTCAAGGAAAATGAATTGGAGAATGGAAAGGACAGAACAAAAGTATCTATTGGGTAGCTGAAACCCAAGATAAGTAGGGAGATAAGTAAGGACTTAAGCTATCCCTGAAGAGTTCAAGTCAAAAGCCCCATATGAATTAATTCTAAAAATGAAGCCACAAATAAAAAGTAAGTTTAACTTTGGTTGTAAGTAAAATTCTAGAACATATTAATAAAGAGATAGAGCTTATCTAGAAAAGGCAGTGGCAGTCCTAAAGGAGCAGGGTTTCTTCAATAAGGCAAGTTAGGTGGCTCAATAGAGAGGGCTGGGTCTGGTGCCAGGAGGACCTGAGTTCAAATCCAGCCTCAGACACCTACTAGTTGTGTAATACTGTTGTAAAATGAAGATAATAATAGCTCATTCCTTCCAGGTTACTGTGAGATTAAATGAGATAAGATTTTTAAAGCACTTAGTATACTACCTGGCACATAGTAAGCACTATTTAAATGCTTATCTCTTTCCCCATCAATTATAGGTCATGCAAGATCAAACTTATTTCCTTTTTGGCAGTGTTATTACACAGGTCAATCTGGGAAATGCTGTATATATTGTTTATCTAGATTATTGCAAGGCACCTGACAAAGTCTCTCACACTATTTTTGCAGAAAAAAATGGAGAGATAATGTGCTTAACAATAGTGCAGTAGGAGGATTCAGAATTGGCCAGCCTTAAAGTTTTCATTAATAATTTGGTATCAATTTGAAAGGCAGTGTCTGGTGGATTCCCTCTGGCTCTGTGTGTGGTCTGGTTTTAGCTGACGTTAGCGATGACTTGGATAAAGGCATAGTTGGCATGACTATAACGATGGTATATAAAACAAAACCAGGAGGGATAACTCATGCCTTTGATGATATTCAGTATCTTGAAGCCTAGGCTAAAAAAAGAACAAAACTGAATAGAGAAATGTCAAGACTTACACATAGGCTGGAAAGATCAATCTCACAAATACAAATATGGGAAAAACATAAAATACTAGCTTGTCAAGGGCAAGGGTGCAGAGTGGGATAGGGAATGGTTAGTTGGACTGAGATGTTTTTGTTGTTTGCTTGGTTTTTTATCTTTTTGAGATTGGTTCTCCCCATTACTATCAGAAGTATAGTGACTGTTCAGGGGCCTAATCCTACAACTGATCAGCAAGAGAGCTTTAACCTGCTCCATTTTGCTTCTTCTTAGAAATGAGAAAGTAATTAATTATTTATATAGCACCTACTATGTTCTAGGTATTGTGCTAAGTGCTTTACAAATATCTCCTTTTTTGCAAGTAGGTGCTATTATTTTCCCATTTTACAGCTGAAGAAACTGAGGCGTAGAGAGGTTAAGTGACTTGCCCAATATCACATAGCATTCATTCATGTTTTCCTAATTCCAGGCTCAGTATTCTATCATCTGTGCCACCTATTATTATAAGACAGCCAAGTGGTTTCCTTCTCCCAAGGGCTCTCCATATTGATGCCAGATTTAGTGCAGATACCTAATCAGCTTGGCCCACTACAGTTTAGAACTCCAGAACTTCAATGATCCACCATCCTCAGCTTCCTCATTAGCAAAGATTACAGATATGTGCTACCACATTTGACTGACTGAAAATTTAATATGAGTCAACTATGATATATGGTGGTCAATAAAGCTAAAGTTATTGTAGATGTGTTAAAATAAGAGATGAGAATCTAATTTTAGTTTGCTCTAGTCAGACTATATCTAGAGTATTGTTTGCTTCTGGGCACAATTTAAGAAGGAAACTAGCAAGTAGAAAGTATCAAAAGGATGGGAAAGAATCTTAAGATTATAACAGATAAAGAAAGGTTGAAAGAATGGAAGATGGTTACCCTAGAAAAGGGAAGACTTATAAGAGCATAAAAGCCACCTTTAAATATCTGAAAGACTGGGAGGAAGAAGAGCTATCAGATTGGTTCTAATTGTCCCTCCAGGGTAGAAAGAGGAATGGGTAAAAGATACAAAGAGACAATTTGAGGTTAGATGTAAAGAAACTCTCCCTATCAATTAGAGGTGTCTAAAGGTGGAATGAGTGCCCTTTGACCCAGCAGTCTCCCTTATTGGGTCTGTATCCCAAAGAGATAATTTTTTTTAAAAAAGGAAAAGAACTCATATGTGCAAAATGCAGCATCTCTTTTTGTAGTGGCAAGGAACTGGAAATTAATTGGATGCCCATCAGTTGGGGAATGGCTAAATAAGTTATGGTATATGAAAGTAATGAAATACTATTGTTCTATAAGAAATGATGAGCAGATTGATTTCAGAAAAGCCTGGAAAGACTTATGTGAATTGATGCTGAGTGAGGTGAGTTAGAACCAAGAGAACATTGTACACAGTAACAACAAGATTATGTGATGTTAAACTGTGATGGATTTGGCTCTTCTCAACAATGAAATGATTCAACAATTCCACTAGATGTGATTGAAAATGCCAATCGCATCCAGAGAGAAAACTGTGAAGACTCAATGTAGATTAAAACACAGTATTTTCACCTTTTTATGTGTTTGGGTTTTTTTCTTTCTCATAAGTTTTTCTCCCCATTTTGTCTGATTTTTCTTGCATAACATGACAAATATGGAAATGTTTTTAAAAGAACTGCACAAATTTAACAGATCAGATTGCTTGCTGTCTTGGGGAAAGGAAGGGATACAAAGTTTTACAAACATGAATCTTGAAAACTATCTTTACAGGTATTTGGGAAAAGAAAATACTATTGGAGAGAAAAAAAAAATAAAAGTGGAGTGAGCTGCCTCAGGGAATGATGGCTTCTCCCTCAATGGAGTTTATTAAATAGAGAATAGATGAACACTTCAGGAATGTTGTAAAAAAGGAGTCTTATTTATATATGAGTTGGACTAGGTTGGTTTCTGAGGCCCCTTTCAATACTTGAGTTTCTGTGAGATGTACAGAGGGGAAGTTACACTTCATGAATTCCCATGGGGATATCAAAGAGAAAGCACTTCCTTCCTGTTGAGTACCCATCTGGGGAGGCCACAAGTTAAAAACAAAACAGAACAACTTAATAGCTGGAGAACTGGATCCTGTGTCTTCAGGATTCTGAAGACACAGCTCTTCCCACCCTTCCATGTGGAGAGGATGACCCCAGCCAATCTAACATCTTGGGGATTGATGATCTGAGTAGAAAGATAGATGATGTCAGGCAGAGATAGAGGAGGGAGAGGAAAAAGTGTCTGCTGCTCTCTGGGCCTAGTTCCCACCTTGCCTGAAATTCCCAGAGATCAGGCACACCAGCCCCATGCCTCAGCATGCTTGCTTCCCACAGCCCAGGGCAAGCATTGCTGATGTTGGTGCCTGGCAGGACTGGGATTTCTAGCCTTTAGCAAGTCAAGGCAATCCTGTGGCTAGGGTTGTGAAAGCTTCAAAGGGTTATTGAAGACCAATGAGGAGTCCTATGGAGACCAGCCAGATGCTGACCCAGAAAGTAGATATGCCATGGCACTTGAGGTTTGAGGATGGAAAGGGGAGAGAAGTGAAAGAAGACAGTAGACTTCCAAGCCCAGGGAGGTAGTATGGAAAGTGTGAAGAGAAAGATATAACATGGGATTTCTCCCATCCTAGAGGCTACAAAGTATTTGGATAGCCCAAGGGCTACAAGGGCCTTGGGCAAACAGAAAAAATGATCAAATATAATATGTTGTCTCACTTGGCTAACATCCACATAACATTTCTTTACTTCTCCTGCCACATACAATACCACACACAGCATTCCCCTCAATAGACAGTGTTGCACCAATCCATCACAAAACTAAACACTCCTTTTTCCTGATACACACACATATCAGATATAGTCCCTGCCTCCTTCTCCCTCCTTCTTCTTCCTTCCCCTCCTTCCCTCCCTTTCCCTCCCTTTCTCTCTCTCTCTCTCTCTCTCTCTCTCTCTCTCTCTCTCTCTCTCTCTCTCTCTCTCTCTGTCTCTCTCTCTCTGTCTCTCTCTGTCTCTCTCTCTCTGTCTCTCTCTCTCTCTCTCTCTCTCTCTCTCTCTCTCTCTGTCTCTCTCTCTGTCTCTCTCTCTCTGTTTCTCTCTATTTCTCTGTTTCTCCCTCTCCTCTGACTCTCTTTCCCCCCTCTCTCTATGTCTTACTTGTCAAAAGGGTTGGGTTTTCTTTGCAAAGATACTGGAGTGGTTTGCCATTTCCTTTTCTTGCTCACTTTATAGATGAGGAAACTAAAGCAAACAGGAGTTAAGTGACTTGTCCAGGGTTATATACCTAGTAAATATCTGAGACCAAATTAGAAGTCAGATCTTCCTAACTTCAGGCCCAGCCTGATCCACTGTATCACTTAGTTACCCTTATTATTATTGTTTATAAATGAAGAAACTGAGGCTAGTAGAGGCTTGCCCAAAGCCATACAACTAGTAAGTGTCTGAGGCCTGTCTTTTCAACATCACATCCAGTGTTCTATCCACAATGCCAACTTTTTATATAGGTGTTTATAAGTGCTACACACACACACACACACACACACACACACACACACACACACACAGAGATATTACAGACAAGTCCTTCCATCTCACAGATACAAATGATTCATTCACATCCAGATTACACATAAAGTCCATCTCACACACAAGTACGGGTCCCTCGGTCTACACACACACAAAGCCTTCATACATGCATGTCCTTCAGATACACATAAATCTACCATACACAGAGATACACAGACATCAACTGTACACAAGGAGACAAGCACAAGTGCCTTACAACCCAGAGATAACACAAGTCTCCCCATTTCACAGATTCCTGCAAGTCTCTCACGTCTCACAGATGCCTCATTCACACACAGATTGATGCCAGTACATCACTCATAGACACGCATGCACCCATACACAAGTCCATTGCATATGCAGGAAAATACACACAAGTTCCTCTATCTCTCACACACAGATGCCCTTTGAAAAGCATTTCAAAATTCCACACCCTGACAATCGTATTCTGATGTTCCAGGAATTCCTTCCCCAGGGATCTCGGCATGCCCTTCTATTCCCCCACAGCTGGCTACCCTTGGCCTCCCAGGGTCCTTGAATGCTTCCTCTCTCTTTCCTACCTCCAACACATTCATCTGGATGCCCTTTTCAGCATGTCTACTGGCACACATCCACACCCATCTCTAATAGCTTTTTTCTTGTGTTGTGGGTATTACTTGGTCTCCCCAGCTAAACAGGAAAATCATCCCCTCCCACTCCACTGCCAATAAAGGACAGTTAGTCACATTTCTCTAGCCCTTTAAGGCTGCAAAATAATTGTGTGGTGATAAAGACAAACAATTTTGAAACACTTGAGAACTCTATTCAATACGATGTCCAACCACGCTCAAAGGACTATGATGAAGCACCCTGCCCACCTTCTGACAGAGGAATACTGGCCTCAGAATACAGAATGACATGCATTTTGGAACCTATCAGCATGAGAATTTGCTTTGCTCAATTATGTCTATTTGATACAATTGGGGGTAAGGGGTGGAGGAGAGATAATAAAAGCTTGTTAATTGACAGTTAAATTAATTTGGGAGAGGGAAGATCAACTCTATGGGGCAGGTCCTGTAAATATTGTGAGCTGTGTCTAAGGCTCACTTGCTATGGTCATACTAGATGTGTAAGGTAGGATTTGAATCCAGACTGCCTTACTCCAACCTGTTCTAGCCCTTTCTCTCCAGGAACATCAGCTCACCAGCACACATAGAAATGCTTTTTTGAATGAAGGAATAAATGTTGGAGTCAATTATTCAGCATTAGCTCCCTTTCATAGTCAACCTCTTGTAGAGATGCTTTCCCCAAGTAATATAGACAAGAGGCTTGGGGCAGATACCCTTATAAGCAGGCTTAGAAAATCCATGGATCCGGGAAAAGAGGTGCCATTTTATTATCCTTTAATAGGACTAATCCATTTTTTCTTTCTTAATTCCTTATATCTGCTTCCTTCTCTTTAAAGATGGCCCTGACTGGGTCAAATTCTCACCGTTCTTCACTTCTCAACAAGTCTGGGAAACCAAGGTCTGCTCCCTGAAGGTATACTAATATTTGCCCTGCTCACGGGTATCTCATGCCCTCTTCTCCACTTTCATGCCCTTCCATCCACTCACTCAGGTTCTGTGAACAATAATAAGACAGGTGGAAAGGTTGACATCATCAACCATCTTATTGCTTCCCTCACAATCCCTGTAACATCTCCAGACCAAAATTCCCTTCCCTGCCCCCAATCCCGGCACTAAATTGTCAAGTCCCTAAAGGCATAGAATGTCTCCTAGCTGTCTTGTATTTGCCATGCCAGTGCCTGGCATATAGTATGAGCTTAACCAATGCTTGTTCATTCATTCATCCATTCCAGGAAGAAGGAGCTTACTCACAATGGCAGATAGAAGAGCACTTCCTCCTACCCCAATTATCAAGGGGGATCAATGGCCCCAAGCCCAACCTAATTTTAGACTTTCATTCTTCTTTTCCACCGTAATAGTAAAAAAAAAAAAAAAAAAAAAAAAATACACTTCAGCAGAGTCCACCAAGGCGAAGGATGAGGGGACCAGAAAGCTCCCTCAAAAACAATATATCTGGCTCTCACTGAGGCGGTTAATACTGCCACGAGAGAGCCTCAGGGGAGAATTAAATCAAGCTGGTCAGACAGCAGCACAATTACATGGATCAAAGATTGAGTCCTGGACTGCAGAGGTGGTGTCTGTGTTTGAAAGAATGTGAAAGCGTGTGTGGGGTCCTACCTGTAGTCTATTCAACTGAGCATGGTAGATGTGGGGATGACCGGGGTTAGGAGGAAGGGGACAAGCTGAGCCTGCATGGGCTTCAAGTTTACTGTTCTCTGTTTTGTCCCCTTCCCTCCCCAATGAAGATTTTGTGTGAACCTTTCTACACACACACAACACGCAGACAGCATACAACACAAAACCCATTCCATCAGGGAGGGTCCTTGGGAAAAGGACAGGGCATCACAAATTAGGCCAATCATGTAATTTGCCAGGGCTTTGGTGCAGTCATCTGTAAAATGAGGATGCTGGACTAAGTAACCTTTTTTCCAGATTCCTCTCAGTCCCTTTTAGATGCAAATAAATGATTGTCATAATCCTAAATACACTAGAGAGGTCATAAGGTCACAAAGGATCAAGGGTCATCCCTCTAGAGTTAGAAGGGACTTCATAAGGGACTTGTCCAACATTCTCATTCTACAGATAAGAAATCCAAAGCCTGGAGAGTTTGTGACTTATACAAGGTCACACAGGTTAGTTACTAGTGGCTATTCACTTCTGTGGGGCCTTAACTCCAAATCTAGCATTCTTTTCATTGTATGGAAGTAAGAGGTCAGGTCTCCTACTGCAAGGAATGAATAGCTCCTATTATTTTTTTTTAAAGGACTCAGTTCCTGATATTAAGGTATTTGTAGTTTGGTAAGAGAGAACAGACTGATGACAAATAAATATAATACAAATTAGACCTTGATAAATTGAAAGAGATCCAAATAAACTACAGAGTTTAGAATAGTCAGATGAGGAAGAAAGGGAGATGGCTCAAAGTCCAAAGGGGCTCCCTGGGCAGGTCTGAATTCTGCTGCGGAAAAGAAACACATTTTCTAGTACATTATAGTGTAGTGGATAAATCACTCATTCATCCCTTATGTACTATCCAGGAAAAAAGGTCCTCACCCCACAAGGGATAGTAAAAGAGCAACTCTTGCTGTTGTTCATTCAGTCATGTCTGACTCTTAGTGACCCTGTGGACTAGATTGTCCATGGGGTTTTCTTGGCAAAAATTCTGATGTGGTTTTGCCATTTCCTTCTTCAGGGGATTAAGGCAAATTGAAGTGACTTGGTTAGGATCACATAGCTAGAAAGTGTCTGAAGACAAATTTGAATTCAGGTCTTCCTGGTTCCAGACTCAGTCCTCACTTAGCTTCCTAGCTGCCTCCTGGAGGAGAAATTTCTCCTACTTAGGAGGACCTTAGAGTCCTAAAGACTCAAAGAAAGAAGACAGACTGGGAGTCAATAAATTCTTGTTTCCAATCCCTCCTCAGACATTTCCTTATAATCCTGGGAAAGTGAATTAAAATATCCAATCCTAAGCCTCCCGATCTGTAAAAATAACATGTTAGACTCCACAGTCTACTCTAAGGTTTCTTCCAGACTTAAATCTATCATTTTACTGTATTTTCTCTTCCCACTATTCTGCTGGGAAAGAACCCAGAGAACCACCAGGCAAGGTTTGTGTGTGTTGGCCTTTGGGGTGGTTTTTGGTTGTGCTTGTGTTTATTGTGGGGATCAACTCTGAGAATGAATCAAAGAGTATATTTGTTATGAGGAATCCCAGTTCCACTCTCAACTCTTTTAAAATCATATAGCTAACTTTTAAGGACTTACTCCTGGTCTTTTCTCCCATCCACATCTCACTCTTTCTTTCCTAAAGTTTGTCATTTAGCCTCATATTCAACCTTACAATAGGTACTAAAGAGGGCAAATTTTTTTAAAAGGACTCAGTTCCTGATGTTAAGGTATTTGCAGTTTGGTAAGGGAGAATAGACTGATGACAAATGAATGTAATACAAATTAGACCTTGATAAATTGAAAGAGATAAATAAAATAAATTACAAATAAACTACAGAGTTTAGAGGAGGGAGAAATAACATTTGGTGAGGGATGGCAGTCTCTACAGCCTTATTCACTATGCCATCCTTCATCAAATGTAATTTGGAGGTTCACATCCTACCTCAGATACTTATTAGCTGTGTTAATCAGCTGACTTCTCGGTGCTTCATTTTCTTCAGGTATAAAGTAGAGGTGTTGTACTCATTTATATCTAAATTCATGTTCCTGCAGGCTTCCTAAAGAAGGTGATATTTAAGTTAGGTGGTATATTGGAAAGAATATTGGACTGGAATGAAAAAGAACTTCAAATTCAGCTTTGGGTACTCACTAGCACATTATTTAACCTATTTGTCCTCACCTCTAAAACAGGGATAATAATAATACCTATCTTAAGGATTATGCAGATGAAAGGAACTAATATTTATCAAGCACTTGGCAAACCTTAAAGCATTTTTAAAATGTTAGTTATTACTATTATTACTATCACCTATCAGGTTTACAAATATATGCAGACATTTACATAGATGGTAGACATATTCATGTTCTTAGAATAGCAAATCCCATCACCAAATGTATGCAGCCATAGATCAGGTCATAGAAATAAGCTAGCATTTGGAGAAATCCAATAGAATCTTATAATCTTTTTTCCCCCTAAGGCAGTTGGGATTATGTGACTTGCCCAGGGTGGTGTAGCTAAGAAGTGTTAAGTGTCTGAGATAAAATTTGAACTCAGGTCCTCCTGACTTCAGGGCTATGCTCTATCCACTGCAGCACCTAGCTGCCCCTGAATGCTAAAATCTTATAAACTTCAGCACCATTTAGTCCAGGATCCTCATTTTGAAAAGAATAAGGAAACTGAAGTTCAGAAAAAAGGGATTTGTCCAAAGTCCCTCTGGAAATATGTGGCAAGGTAGGGACTAGAACCCCGATCTCCCAGTTCACAATCCACTGTTCATTCCAGGGCTCTATGAGGCTTTCTCTACAGATATGCAATTCTTCAAGCATAGAACCTTTCACAGGTGAACTACGTGACATGAAGGTGACTAGAACTGAACTAGTAAGGCTAAGGAAGACTCAATTTTCTCTTCTATAAAAAGGGTGACATGAAAGTCTCTAAACCCCTTTTCTAATCTTAATTAGCTTTCTATTTCTAGACCTTCCTCAACCAGTGCCCTCTATACCAACCCAGAAACTTGTCCAACCATTCTGACATAAGTGTATTCTCTTCTAAAACATATCACACTCATCCTGCCTCCCACTACACAATATATATACAATCCCTCTTACATAAACACACACAACCCTGCCATACTATTTTACATGCATACACAACCCCTATATACTAGATACATATACAAATACTATTACTATAGCTAGTATTTATAGCACACTAAGATTTGCAAAGGACTTTACAAATATCATCTCACTTTATCTTCATAAGAACCCTAGGAAATAGGTGCTAATATCATCCCCATTTTTCAGAGAAGAAAACTAAAACTATGACTAGTCTCATATAATAAAGCTCAGAAGCATCTGAGGCCAGAGTTTTACTCAGGTTTTCCCAAATCCAGGACTCTGTCCACTCGTTCCTCAATTGCCTATACACAGATACAAGTGCTTACATCACTAACATTTACATAACCCCCATACACCTTTACATACATACATATATTCAATCTTCTCATGCAGGATATGCTACTGCACATAAAGAAATAAAGCAATAACCACAGAAACTCTGCTTCCCCAAGAAGTACCCTAGCCTTACAAGATAATCAACATTCCCTATTCCCATACAAATACCCTGCAGAATGCATCCAATTACCCCATCACTTCATCCTGTGCCTTTTTCTATCAAACCCACAATCCAATAGTTACACCCTTTGGCCATACCCACCTCCAACCATGCACAGACTATCCTTTGCAACTGAAACACACACACACACACACACACACACACACACACACACACACACACACACACACACTTGCCCAGTGGGAAAAACAGCCATAGCAAGGTAAAGGATAAAAGATTGTCTGATATAACTACTATTTACTACAGGTGGTGCATCAGGAGCTTGTCTCTGCTAAGTGCTGATGTCCACAAGTAGGATCCACTGAAAGAACACTAGGCAGGGATGGAGAGGGAAGAGGAGCTAGAACTTTCCTTTTCACATACCTCCATGCTAAACAGCACCACCATGGGTTTGCAGAAGAATAAGAACCTTGGGAGTCAGAGCATTTCAACTTGAGACCTAATTCTTCTATTTACTATCACTGGGATCTTGGGGAAATTATTTCCCTTTTCTGGGCCTCAGTTTCCTCCCTGAGAGGCTTAGATTAGATGATCTTTTAGGGCCTCTCTGTCTCTGGCAATCTAGAAATCTATTATTTCAAACCCGATGGGAAGACTTCCTCTTGTTTAGGAGGACAGGGAGGGTTAGCCATCAGAGTTCTGTGCTGATTCCTCTTGAAGCCCTCTCTGTGTTCCAGAGTCCACAGGGGCAGGGGCAGGGGCAGAGGAGGAAACCATGATTAAGCCCTTGTCAGCTAACACTTTTGAGGGGGGTTAGTTGACAACTTGGCTGACAGTAAGACAGATTGGGGACGGGTGGAGGGGCAGAGAGAATGGGGGGAGAGGAGGAGACAGCTCCCCATAGGAACTCCCAAGATCTTTGGCACTCTTCCAGCCTCTCTCTTTGAGCCAATAGGGAGATTTCCCTGAAAGATGGGGCCTTTTGACTTAAAGGAGAACCAAGTGACCTGTCCCACCCATCCACCTAATGTGGAAAGGGGGAAAGGAAGACTGGCTAAGTTAATTTGCACCAGTCCTGTAACAGGGGAAAGGAAAGGAGGTGGGGGGAAGAGAGGGGGAATTAACCAAGTTCCAAAATAGCTCACATGGTTCTGCTTGGTTTCACCCTGTGTAATATTTGGCAGCTTCTGCTTTCAGTCTGACTCACTCCCCCACTTACAGCAGGCGGCCCCAAGGAGGGGGCTGTGGGGTCTGCAGACAGCAAGGGTTCCTAAGGCTCCAAGGGAAAGGACACCATTTAATCCATCCCATAGTCAGATCAGCTTGGACCTTAACCTCCGTAACCTTCCTCTCCTCCCTACCCCCGGCCAAAAGGTTATCGTACTACCCTTTCCCTTCTATCACCCTTCAAATCCAAATTTATAGGGTGACCCACAGATCACCTCCAAAATCAGTTCAGGCCCAATGCTTTTCTGGAATCAGGGTTAAACATAGGCTAAAGACTGGGACTATGGCATCCTCTAGGGTCCAACTCCATCACATGGTTTCTCTTTCTTCTCTCAGTAATAATAGACTGACAAACACAAGAATTTGTCTAAGCAGTGATGAGGGGGAAACAGGACATAACTTGCTGTCTTCTCTCAGTCAGTACAGCTGGTGAGCAGCTCTCCTACTCCAAAGGTACTCAAGTATACTCATCATTCTTGTCCCTGGCTTCCCCCTACCATCACCCACACACAGAAACAGTAGTCATTGGAAGGACACTGGAAAAATAATCTTCCCAAATGATTTTTCTAGAGGAGAAATGAATGCTATCCTATAATATTTAGAATATTGGCCCTAGAGCCAGAAAAAACTCATTTCAAGCCCCACTATCACTCATTACTAACTTTATGAGACAAGATAAGTCACATAGAGCCTCAATTGCCTTTCTGTAAAATGGGAATGGGAAGAGGAGTTCTAGTGTTATGACTTCATTAGTGTAGAGAAGATCTTTTATATGAACTATCTATACTAATGTAGATTGATAATTGTTGGGCAATTTTAAGTTTTAGTTCACTGAAGGCATAGGAAGATTGTAGTCACACAGCCACAATGTGTCTAAGACAAGATTTGAACACAAGCCTTTTGGTTTTCAAAACTAGATAGATGTCACATATTTCATAGGAATGTTATTTTTTTTTTTAAAGCCTTTGTATACTGTGAGGTACTATACGCATTTGCTGAGAATTTACCACCCTTACTCCCCCACCCACACATGGCTTTCATATGAAAATAAAAAAAGACTTTTCCCACACAGTCTAACTCAATCCTTCTCTTTCTTCTGCTATGAAACAGTGGTACTGGTACTGCCCAAGATTTTCTAGATTTAATCTGCTCTGCCTTTATCAGGGCACATGAAGTTAAATTCAAAGACTGGATGAGATAAAGGAGGAATGTACAGCAAGTAAGAACTCACCTCCCTACCCCACACCAACTCTCTCCCCCTCTCCTTCCTTATGTTTTCCCCCCCTCCCTTGGGCTAGAGGTTTGAGGTTCTTGGTCTCCTAATGCACTTTCAATCCTATGGGAAAACTTGAAAGCAAACAAGAACTGAAGCAGCTGCCTGGGCTTTCTTCCTCTGGAACAAAGAGGCAGCAAAGATTGACATGGTGAAGAGAGCACTGGGCCTGGAGTCAGGAAGATACAAGTTAAAATTTAACCTCAGATGCTTGCTGTGTGATTCTGGACAGTCACTTTTCATGTATTTATCTTGGTTTCCCTTAACTATAAAATGTGAGTGATAACAATAGCATCTGCCTCTCAGGATGGTTGTGAGTTATTTGTAAAGATATTTGAGATATTTGTTTCTTTCCTTCCTCCCTCCCTCCCTCCCACCTCTTCCTCTCTTCCTCCCTCTTCCTCCTCCTCTTCCTTCCTTCCTTCCTTCCTTCCTTCCTTCCTTCCTTCCTTCCTTCCTTCCTTCCTTCCTTCCTTCCTTCCTTCCTTCCTTCCTTCCTTTTCTCCCACTTTTCAATCACTTAACAATTCTCTTCCTCCTTCTCTCAGACTCCCTTCCCTCTCTCATACAAACCCAATTCCAATTTGGCTCTCACCTCCCATTATAGCTTTATCTCACATTTCTCCTTTGTCCAATCTCCTCAAATTCAATTCGATAAACACTGATTAAGCCTATGCAACTGCAAGGTACCGTTGCTAGGTTTAGAGATACAAGACAGAAAAAAAAAAAAAAAAAGAAAAAAAAAGGATACAGTCTATTCACCACTTCCTACTACTTTGGTTCTAGAAAAATGCATTTAACACATCCTATGAGCAATCATCAGACAAATTACTAATTGCTGAGGACAATTTTGGGGTGGGGGTGGCCGAAAGTGGAAAAGAACATGTACAAAGATATGTTGTTCAAAATAATTCAGTAAGGGGACAAAACACTAAAAACCATGGATAAAAGAAGCTTTTCAACCTCAATGTCATAGCTCACACCATTCCCTAAGTCTAGAATGCCTGCTTACCTTCATCAGTTAAAACATTAGTCATACATATCCAGTTCAGATGTCAACTCCTCCATGACGCCTTCCCAGATCCTCCAACCAAAATGTCCTTTCTTTTCTTCAAACTCTCAAAGCACTTAGGAATATAGTGGGTATTTAATTAATATTTGTTGCCTGAGTGAATGAATAAATATCATGTTGCTATTTTGTATTGCATATAGCATGCTTGATAAATGTTGAATGTATTCATTGAAGCAATGTTTCATTCTATGTGGGAGGGAATTATTTAAAGAATGGAGAAATGTTAGGAGATGGGAATTCCAATTCACTTTGCCACTGATTGCCATGTTAAGTCTGGGTGAGTCATAGTTCTTTAGTCAATGAAGGTAAGAATCTTAACGATTAATGAAGGTTGCTAAAGGTGACAAGAGATCACAACTCAGATGCTGGAATAATTCTCTGCCTCTCACTTGTACCTCGTTCTGGAATGCAGATATCAAGAAGAAAACCGAACAAAAAGAAAATGTGGTATGGATGCCTTAATGCAGCCTCCTTGGAGTTTTTCTGAGTAAATTCTGAAATCAGGGCCTGGACCCTCTCTATTATTATATCCTCTTCAGTCCCCCACCAACCTCTAATTCCTGATAGTTATTTCCATAACTGTTTCCTCTAACTAGGAGTGGAGGGTAGGGAATACTGGGGGAAAGGAAAGGATAGGAAAGAAGATAAAGCCTTTAGAGGCTGATTAACTTAATCAAGATAGCAATAGTAATAGTTAACATTTCTATAGTACAGGGTCTCCATGCAACCTTCTGGAAAATATGGCAACTCAAGAAGACACATTAAGTTGGTTTCTGGTTAACATCCTTTAAGTTTTATAAAGAATTCTACATATATGATCTTATTTGGTCCTCACAACTGTTGTATAAGGTAAGACTAACAAGCATTAATTAAACAATAAATGTAGATTTAATGACTACTAAGAGCAAAGAACCATATGGCACAATGTCCAAGTGCTTTAAGCGTTTGGAGGAGGAAAAGGTCATTTTTGGGTTGGAGGATCTAGGAAAGCATCTTGGAAGAGATGACATCTGACATATTTAAGAATAGAGTACATTTCAGCTAGTAAAGGTGGGCAGGTATTCTAAGTTTAGAGTACTATAAAAGCAATCACATTGAGGTTTAAAAACTTCTCCTCCTACCCATAGTTTTAAAGTTTTCTCCCTTACCAATATATATATATATATATATATATATATATATATATATATATATATATTGGTATGCACAAACATAGAGAACTCCAAAAGACAATATTACATCTGAGTGCACACCTAAAATACAGCTTCATGAAATACACTAAATGCTTTACAAATATCCTATATGATCCTCACAATAACCCTTGGAGGTAAGTATTTTTTTCATTTTATAAGTAAGGAAATTGAAGTCAACAGAGATTATGTGACTTGCCCAGTAGTAAGTATCTAATGTTGAATTTGAACTCAAGTCTTCCTGATTGACTCCAGGTTGCTTACTTTATATAGTGGTCTATCTAACTGCCTCTAACAAATGGAAAACTAAGAGTGAGTACCTCACTTGAAGATTTAGAGGTAAAAGTCAACAAGAATTATGAGAAAGAAAAGTGGGATCATAAAGCACAAGGGTATCATAGTCAGTGAATTTCATTCTTGTTCAAAAAAGACCAATGACTTCAGAAGGTGATGTCTTGGCTTTCAAGGGAGTTGGATTTAAGTGAGACAGAGCTGAACAAAGTCTTCATCTTTACTCTTTCCTCCAGAGTCATCAGGTTCTATCAGAGTCAAAACAACTTGTGATGGTCCAGGATGGGCAGTGGGTAACTTAGAACTGTAAGGAGATATTCAGGTTGTAGGCACTGTGAGGAGCAGCTACAAAGAGAGGGTGGGAAACAAGGGAAGAGTTTCTCCAAACAGAAAGAGAGGAAATAACTAGTATATTTGGGCAGTTTCAATCTTAAGACAAAAAGATTTTCTCTCTTTAAGAAAGAAAAAATGGGGCAGCTAGATAGCATGGTGGAATAGAGCCCCAGAGTCTAGAGGACTGGAATTCAAATCTATCCTTAATTCAAATTCACATTCAAATCCACTTAACCCCTATTACTTCCAAAAAGAAAAGAAAGGAAAAATATTTATTATGGTTGGAATGAAGCTGGAATTGGGAAGTAAGCGCCTAACAAAGTATTATGAAAATATAGGCATAAATAAATGGTGGTTGTTGTTGTTGTTGTTGTTGTTTTAACAAGCTGCATCAAGCTGAATTCAGTGACTAAGCTGTGTACCTCTAAATTACAGGCCTCTTTTTTTGTGACTAAGAAACATCAAGTATGATGGCTTGAGAGATGGTCTCAGGGACAGGGAAACTCTGAGTTCAAATCTCCTGAGGCTTTATATCTGTATAACCTCTCTGTTCTCCCAAGCAATGCTCAAAGACAAAATTTCAGAGAAGGTTCAGATCTATATTGGTAGAAGTCCCAACATCCCTCCCTTCCAGCTCCCTACATTATGGGAGCACCAAAATATAAAACCAAACCAAACCAGAGAAACAGACACAAAAAGAGAAAATATATTGTGATTTCTTTCTACTTACAGATTACTGATGATGTACTTTGTAAATGTCCTATAGAGGATGGCTACTAGAGAGAAGTTATAGAAAGAAAAGGAATACGTATTTATATATAATATTTCCTATGTGCTGATGATTTCACTAAGCCTTTTATAAATATTATCTCATTAATTCCTCACAATAACTCTTTAATGTAGATGATGTTGTTATCCTCATTATACAAGTGAGGAAATGAAGATAGATGTCAAGTGACTTGTCCAAGATCACACAGCTAATAAGTATCTGAGGCCAAACTTGAACTCTGTAACTTCCTGTCTTCAGATCCAGATTTCCATCCAATGAGAAACCCAGCTGCCTAATATGGGTCTTAATCATAAAATGAACTTATGTTTTTCTATGTGTTACCTGATTTGATCTTCACAATAAGCTTGTTACTATTTTTACTATTAGTATTCCCATTCCTATTTTACAGATGAAGAAATAAACTGAGAGAGATTGTCATTTGTCCAGGATCACACAGCTAATAAATATTTGAGGCAGATTTTGAATACATATCTTCCTAGATCTCTTAACCTATGCCCTGAATGATGTCTGTTGAGAACTGGTAAATGATCTACATGGCAGAGACTGTGGCGGTAATAGATGGAGGAACAGAAATCACTGAAGGATGGCCCTGCTGGAGAGGAGCTATTTATTCCCTGTATTGGCATCCTGGGACACAATCCTATTTGCCCCATGCCAGTTACAACTCTGTTATAATAACGGTTCATACTGATTGACTCCTTTGTGGTTGCAAAATAGTTCACAGTTAAATCTCTCATTTGACTGAAAGCAGTAAAATTATTGTGTTAGTTTTAGTAATCTTTAAACATGTTAACTCCCATATAGAATGTAAACTTCTTGAGGGCAGGAACTGTCTCCCTATTCTATCCATTTCCCCAGCACCTCATTAAGTGTCTGACACATAACAGATGCATAATAAATGCTTGTATAAGATTCATAGTTTGTAAAATACTTCATATACTTCATCTTACTGAAACTTTACAATAATCCTGTGAGGTAAGTACTATTATTATTTTCACTTTACTGGAAACTGAGGCTCAGTTAAGTGATTCTTCCAGTTACCCAGCTAGAGTCAGAGGCAATATTTTAACTCATGTCCTTCCCCTACTCTAGCATCCCAAGTTCAACACACTCCATCCACCATACTCCGGTGCCTCTCGGAAAGCAGTGGGACAGGTGGAAGATCCCAGATGGGTCATTTCTTAAAGCTCTTCGCCACATCCAGACAGCCAGGCACCTTAAGCTGAAGAGGAATCTACTCAGCAGCATCAATGCCCTGGAGGCCCTTAGCTGAGCAGCCAGGGCCTCTGGGGAGCTGCAGGTGGGGCCCTATCCTCAGATGCCCTAGGTCTTGCCTGGAGGACACATTGAGAGATTCAGAATTCCTCTGGAGGGAGAGGCAGCTAGGGGCAGCACAGGGGCCAGATCTGGAGAATCAGAAGGCTTGGGTTCTAGAACTGGCTAGGCCATTCAAGGCACTGTGAGATCATGGGCAAACTTTTCTACGGTGACTCAGTTTCTTCACGAGAATGAGGCAAGCTGTCATGGTTAACTTCCACCTCTAACATTCCATGACACATGAAGTCCCTGTACTTTTTAAGTCTGCTTCCCCCTGAAAAGAGTAGAAGAGATAGTAGGGGAACTGTGCATCAAGAGAAACTGAACACAGCAGACATGCAAGAATGCAAAATCCACATACTCTCCTGCCTGGAGAAATCTTGACCTCATTCTCCCACAATTTCGATCCCCTCATGATTCTGGGTATCTTCTGGCACTTTCCCCCAGGTCCTTGGGGTATAGAAGGAGTACAGAAGTTATAGCATCTTTAGGATGCATGGTCTAGCTGGTCTTTACAGCCAATTCATCCCTCCCTTCCTCCCTCCCTCCCTCCCTAGGTTCCTCCATTGTGATGGGCCAGAGGGTTCTGTCTCTCTGAAGGATGGGAGGAGAGGGGGTGGGGAAGTGACCAAGCGGCTGCTGCTGCTGATGTGACTGAGTGCCAGCCCCGGCAGTGGGCAGAGGGCCCAGACACACAATGGGGCTGTGTGTGCAGCCTAGTGCTACCAAGGAGAGGAACTAGGCAGCTCAGCGCCTGGGGTCAAGCCAAGAATTCAGTTCCCTGGAGAGAGCCACCCCCACCCCCAAAGAGAGGGTCATTCTTTTTGCACTGGCTAACTTGTGCCGTGGCACAGGGAGCATCACCCTCCCCCGGGGCCAGTCATAGATGTTGCTAGCTTTGGTGCCCTTTGACCATCCTTCCCACTAACCTCCACTGCAACCCCACTTCTATTTCAAGTAGAGCTGTATTCTGGGATTTAGAAAGTGGTCTGGGCTCAAGTCTTGAATCTGCCACTTGATCACTTTGTGATCTTGGATGTCAACCAACTTCTCTGGGCCTCAGTTTACTCCTCTATAAAATAAGGTTCTTAACTGGGTTTCATAAATTCTCACAGGGTATATGTAGAGATGCTAAGAAATCTGTTAATTTGGTTTTCAAATCTTTCAATAATAGTCTTTCAACATAGCAGGCTTCTTTTGTAATGCTATATGTTTTATGCATTTAAAATTTTTTCTCTGAGAAGAGGTCCAGAGGCTCTACCAGACTGCCAAGGGGGTTGCAATCAGCTGAGTCAAGTAATCTCCAAGGGCTAGGGGCCCTATAAAATGTAATCTTTTCTAGAACACTAACTCTCCTCACCTCCACCTACTGACCTCCCTGGTTATTTTAAAATCCCAACTAAAATTCCATCTTTTACTGGAAGCCTTCCCCAACTCTATTAAATTCTAGTGCCTTCCCTCTGGTAATTATTTCTCATTTATCCTGTTTTTCGTGGATATATATATATCTGTTATTGCATGTAGTCTCTCGTAAGTTCCTTGAGGACAAGAACTGTCTTTTGCCTCTTTTTGTACTCCTAGCAGTTATTACAGTGCCTGGCACTTAATAAATGCTTATTGATTGACTGATTTTTTTATTCTTTTAATGAATTATTGATTCTGGGTGCCTATTCTTTGATTCCAATTGCCTGAAGAATGCCCCAAGAATGAAACCTTTTACTCTAAATTCAGGTAGGATTAAACTTCAGGAAAGGATACATAAAGGGAATCCCTGGTATTAACCTCAAACTCCTGTTCTGACCCCATCAAGCTCCATGCCTCAGTATTCAATCATCTCAAGAGGCAAATGGGAAATAGTGAAAAGTTGGAGTCCCAAGCCCTAGGCCCAAGCCCTGGTTCCCACACTTACTAGCTGTTTGATTATAGGAAATCACTGATCCTGCCTAAACTTGAAGGGCATTAATAGCTACTCTCCTATGTTACAGTGAATGATGATGTCTATGAAATCACTTCCTAAATCATAAAGCACCATATAAGTAAGGAACTGTAGTGATTATTATTACTTTTTTTTTTTTTTTTTTTTTTTTAAAGCATAGGCCTTCCAGAGATAGATCAGGGTCTAGCACTCTCCTCCATGGAATTGACAGGAGCTAAAAGATGTTTGGGCACTGTCCTTGCCTGGCAACTTCTCAGGCCACCAGCAAGCTCTGGGGCTAAGCCAAGCTAGCTTTCTTTGCTCTGTGACAGGTGGAATTTCCCAGGGGGATGAGTCACTGGCCCTGGCAGCATTTTGGCCTATCCACAGGGTGAACTGGGAGACTCTCTCCTCCCCCTTCCCTGGCAGATAATCCCGGGCCAGAACAGCCACTGTGATCTGGCATCTGAGGCTGACCCTCCAAAGAGGCAGGTCTACCCAAGGGAACCAAGTAAGACAAAGGGTGGGGGGAGTCAGGTCCATCAAGGCCACCTCACCCTTAGGTGGAGTGACTACCTCTATGGAATGATTTCAAGGAGCTAGGAAGGCCCTGATTCACCATTGCCACCACCCCACCCTCAAATTAAAAATATCCTCCTCCACTTGTTGGCATAGAAGACTACCTTTAGAGCATCATCTCTTTGGCTTAATACTTTGATCTCAGTTGAAAGAAGGGAGCCATAGTGGAGAAAGTAGAGAATTATTTTAAACAGAATCAGGAGCCTGAATTTGAATCTTACTTCAGTCAATAAGAGTTAGGAGATAGCCTTAGTTTCCTCAACTATAAATGGGGATAATAACGGCAGAACTGGGGATTTGATAGGGGCTATGGTAAGGATAAAATGAGATAATTATGTAAGGCATTCTGAAATTCTAGTATTGTATTAAGAGTTCTTTACCTGGGATCTATGAATTTTTATTTTTATAACTATATTTCAATATAATTGACTTCCTTTGTAATCCTATGCATTTTTATTTTATGCATTTAGAAATATTATTCTGACAAAGTGATTAAGAAAAAGAGATTAAGAAGTATTGTATTCTATAAATGTCAGCTATTGTTACTACCAAAAAAGAAAGAAAGAAAGAAAAAGAAATAATCCAGGGAGAAATAATGTCCCAAGGCAATGTACTAGAAGAAGAATATAGACTTAGAGGACTTTGGAGTAGGTCATTTCATCTCTCTGAACCTCAGTTTTCCCATATGAAAAAAGGGAATGAAATAAATAACAATAATTCCTTTGTACACTGTGCTTTGAGGTTGGTAAAGCATTTCCCATACAACTACTCTGCAAGGTAATTAGTGTCAATCTTCTTATCCCCACTTTTCAGATGAAAACATTTCCAGTCCCTACTGTGTATTCAATAGCACAGGCTTCCAAGTTGTTTCTCAAAAAGACATTTCATCTTTTGGCTCCAGGCATTTTCACTATCTCTCCCCCACTGCCTAGAACACTCTCCTTTCCTCATCTCCTGCCTTCCCTGGCTTCCTTCAAGTCCCAGCTAAATTCTTACCTTCCACAAGAAGCCTTTCCTAATCCGGCTTCATTCTAGTGCTTTCTCCCTGCTGATTATCTTCAATTCATTCTGTGTATATCTTGATTGTATATAGCTGTCTGCCTGCTCTCTCCCCTACTAGATTTTTAAATCCTGGAACAGTCTTTTGCCTTTTTTTGTACCCCCAATACTTAGCACATTGCCCAGCATATGGAAAGTACTTTAAAATGTTTATTGACTAACACACTGTCTGGGATCTTAACATTCTTGGCTTCAAGGCCAGAGATTGAGCCACTATATTTTAAGGTTTCTCTCCTAGTTCTAAACTCAGTGAGCCTTATGTTCTTCTCTCATCACTCAGATTAGACTTCAGTGTAAATGACAAAACTAAGGGGTAGTCTGGATAGAGGGAAGAAGAAAGGAGAAAAATGAAAGTTTCCCATAGTTCTGGGAACCATCAAGGGGAGGAGCATCAGTTACTAAAGAAGAAAAAGAGCACAGATTACAAGTGAAGACAAGCTTCTCTTTCACAGTTTTACAGAGAGTTAGTCTTAGTCTGGATGATCAAAAAAATGCTAATGCACATTTAGGATATGTTACATGAGGCATTTATCTAAAACAAAATCTAATGGGAATAAGTATAATTTGATCCCCTACTAGGGATCAAAAAATCTACTGCCTAAATTTAGGATAGGGAAGCAGGCTAGACAAGCAATTTATCTGGAAAAGATCTTGGGGATAAAGTCATGTTAGCCAAAAAATCTAATGGGCTCATGGCCTGTATTAATAGGAAAAATTAGGGTCAATAGGTGGAAGTTAGAAAGAGACAGATTTCAACTCATTAAAAGGAACAACTTTCTAATAATTAGGATTGTCCAAAACCAAAGTGGACTGACTGCCTTAAGATAGGTCACGAACTCCCCATCTATAAAGGGCTTCAAGCAAAAGCTAAATGACCACTTGTTAAGGATGTTGAACAAGAGATTGCTCTTCAGGGACAGTTTGAACTAGATGACTTCTGAAATCCATTTCAGTTCTAAAATTCTCTGACCCTATGAATGAAAGAGCTAAAGGAACATGAAAAACAGCCACACATTTCAGATGAATCCCTTCCCATTTTCTATGAGTCCTTTGGGGAAAAGAACTGCAAAACAAACTGAAATCAAAAATCAGGATACACAAATTCATAACCACAGGCTGCCTCCCACAATGGTGGGGAGGCTGGTCACAACTGTATCCATCACAGTTTCATGTAAGGTGGGGCAGAAAGGCATGTTTAGCAGTCAAGAACACCTGCCTTCTACATTTGACCCCAAGTCCAAAAATTAGTTATGCACAATAGCCTAACTTTAAACACACCCAATGGCAAAGAGATGTATACTGCACACAACACTTAGTCGTACAAAGACATACTCAGGGCAATACACATCGTGGCCAAAAAACACAGGTGCATCTCAGTGAAAGGGGGGAGGTCCCCAGACTCTCCCACACTCCAATGAGTACACCCCACCCCACCTCATCTAGAATGTGAGGGGTAGAAGGGGGTTTAGAACAAAGAATATTACCATTTGGAGAATATTAGAGCAGGGAGGAACCTTAAAACATAGAGGGTTATACATTGGATTTCTCTCTGTCTAGGGGAGAGGTGTGGGGGGAAGGATAGGAAAAAATTTGGAACACAAAGATTTGTAAGAATGAATGTTGAAAACTATCTTTGAAAATTGAAAGTTGAAAACTATTTTGAAAATAAAAAGTCATTATTTAAACACATACACACACACACACACACACACACACACACACAGAATGTTAGAATATCGAGCATGATTTGCCAGAGCTAGAAAGAACCTCAGAACACAAAATTAAAAAAAAAAACATAGATTAGAGCCAATGGAATCTCAGAAATGTAAGCTCCTTGAGGGCAGGAATGGTATTATTTCTATCTTTGTATCTTCAGTGTCCAGCACAGTACTTGGCACATAGTAGTTGTCTAATAAAGGATTGATGTTTGATTGATAGTCCAACCCACTCAGTTTACAGAAGAAGAAATTGCCCAAGGTCATACAATGAGTTAATAGCAGTGTCAGGTCTTAATTTCCAGCTGAATACTCAATTTAATTTAGTCCAATAAGCATTTACTAAGTTTATTATATATCAGACACAAGGCATAAAAGTCCAAAAAACCATCTACCCTCACAGAGCTTACACTCCACCTATTGTGACAAAATAACACACATACAAATAAATAAATACAAAATATAAGATAGGGATAGGGATTAAACCAGTTATTTCATTGATTTAGGGAACTCCTAGTAAAAATAGGCTCTTCAACAACTCAAGTCAGAAATTTCTCTAAAACTTAAGGTTGTAAAAAGTTGTCTTGGGTACTGACATGTTAAGTGATTTTCCTGAAGGTCACATAACCAATTTGTATTAGAGCCCAACTTCTTAAATTCTGGGTTTTGACCCACTATGGGGTCATTCTTATGGAATGTGGGGGTCATGAAATTATTATTTATTATCGGTAAATGTTTAATTTGTATAGCTATTTTATAGAGCTATATATCTAGGGTCATATAAATATATCTCAGGTAGAAAGAGAACATAAATGGAAAAAGTTTAAAAAGCCCTGTGTTAGAGGATTTGAATTTGTCGTCCTAGCCCAGGGGCTAGCTCTATCCAAGACATCATGCTATTTCTGTATGTAGACAAAATAAATACAAAGGCATTTTTGAGCAAGATAGGAAGAACACCGGGCTCAACAGAGTGCCATGGTAACAAAAGAAAAAAAAAAAAAAAAAGGTCTTTTGAGCTGTGCTAACAAGAAGAATTAGGACCAATAGTGGAAGTTAGAAAGAGATAGATTTGAACTCGACATAAGGAAAGACTTTCTAACAATTAGAGCTATCCAAAAATAAAATGGGCTGCCATGAGAGGTCATGAGGCCTCTATCTCTGATAATTCTTCAAGCAAAAGCTGGATAACCATTTATTAAAGAGAATGAGGAAAAGATAGGAGGTAATACCTGAGCTGGGCCTAGTTGGAAGCTAAGAATTCCAATAAGTGGAAGTAAGAAGGGAGGGCATTCTAGGCATGCCCATGCAAAGGCAATAAGGAGGGAGGTGGAATGTTGTATACAGAAAACAAGTAACCCAATTTGACTGGAATGAAGCATGAATAGGGGTGAGTGGTGGGAAATAAGTCTCAAAAGAGAGGCTAGAAGCATCTTGCACATTTATTTCTCTGTACAGGGAGCCTTTCCCCAACTTCTCTTAATTCCAGTACCTTCCCTCAGTTAATTAATTCCTATTTAACCTATACATAGCTTGCTTTATATAGATGTCTTTACATATCTCCACATTGGATTATAAGTTCCTTGAGGGCAGGTTCTATCTTAAATATCTTTTTGTATTCCTAGCATTATAGTAAATGCTTAATAAATGCTTATTGATTAATTCTCTTGGTTTCTTCTTGGCATTTTTTGGTAACTCTTTCCTTCCTCTTGAGTTTTATTACTCTTTTTATTCTTCTTCAATTACCTCCATCCTTTCTCTACTCATTTACAATAGGAAGAGTATGGGATCTGGAATCAGATCTGGATCACAGTTTTGTGATTAGGCAAATCTCTTAACTTCCTTGAACTTTCATATTCATCTGTAAATAGTACACCTTGCAGATTTGTTTTAAAACAACATTTCTGGGCATTATAAAGCTAAATATAAATGTGAATTATAGCTATTTTCTTCTACTTTTTTTTTTTCCAACTTTGAGTGCTTCATTCAAAACTGGACTTCTGTCTGATCTTTCATCCTTCATACTCCCATTCTTTTTCTAACCTTAAATACAGCCCACCTTCTCCAGGCCTTTGTTCATGTGTTACCTGTGCCCTGACTTCTCTTTCATTGCTGATAGAATTCCTATCCATCCTAGAAAGCCAAACTCAAAAGTCATCTCTTCCTCCTACAGAAAGGCTTCCTAGATCTCAATCTGGTCCTACCCACAACCACACCCATACCCTTGAATAATAAGCTTTTCCAAACTTTAGCCTGACACAGCAATTTTTAGTATCTTTCTATTGCACGCATCCTATGATACTGCAATTGTCTGTACATGGGTCCTGTCCGTTTGTCATATCTAATAGTACTTTGCATGGAGTAGGTATTAAATATTTATTGAAAAAATTATAAGGTAACTTCCATTCCTAGAGGGAAGGAAGGAAGGAAGGAAGGAAGGAAGGAAGGAAGGAAGGAAGGAAGGAAGGAAGGAAGGAAGGAAGGAACGAAGGAACGAAGGAACGAAGGAACGAAGGAAGGAAGGAATTTCCATTGAAATTCAGCTTGGATGTACTTCTTCCAAGAAGCCTTTTTCTTAAAGGGGAAGAACTCTCAAGTCTCCACCTATGCAACTGGGCTCTCATATCTACATACATATACCACCCACATGCAAGTACCAGCATTTCTGCAGAACTGTCCTATGATGCTAGGAAATGAATGCCAAGAGGAAAACCAGCCAGGGGCCTTTCTTTCTCCCCCCATCTTAATCCAGGCCATTTAAGTTTCTGTTTTTTTCAAACAACCCAGGTCTATCTGATTCCTTTCCTCTGCAACCATTGTCCTGTCAGGGCCCAGGTCTAGAAGAAGACTGGGATTCTCTCAGGAGAAAGGCCAACCTAATGCAAGTATTTATTAAGCATTCATTAAACATCTTATTTATTAAGTATTCATTAAACATCTCATTTCCAGGAGAACAGAGGCAAAAATAAAACAATTCCTGTCTTCTCTCTTTATATCCTACTGGGGCAAAAGAGCATATACCCAGAGAATAAATACAAACCATATATAAAATTAATGCAAAGTAATTAGGGGAGGAGATCAATTAGGTTGTGCAGTGGTTAGAGCACTGGACTTGGAGTTGGGAAGATTCTGAGTTCAAATTTGGCCTCAGATACTTATTACCTGTGTGACCTTGAGCAAGTCACTTCTTTTTTTTATTAATTTTATAATTATAAAAATTTTTGACAGTATATATGCATGAGTAATTTTTTTTTATAACATTATCCCTTGTATTCATTTTTCCAAATTTTCCCCTCCCTCCCTCTACTCCCTCCCCTAGATGACAGGCAGTCCCATACATTTTACATGTGTTACAGTATAACCTAGATACAATATATGTGTGTAAATACCATTTTCTTGTTGCATGTTAAGTATTGGATTCCGAAGGTATAAGTAACCTGGGTAGATAGACAGTAGTGCTAACAATTTACATTCAATTCCCAGTGTTCCTTCTCTGGGTGTAATTGTTTCTGTCCAACTGGAAGTGAGTTGGATCTTCTTTATGTTGAAGATATCCAGTTCCATCAGAATACATCCTCAAACAGTATTGTTGTTGAAGTGTATAGTGATCTTCTGGTTCTAAGCAAGTCACTTAACCCTGTGTGCTTCACTTTCCTTATCTGTAAAATCAGCTGGAAAAATAAATGGAAAACCACTTGTGTCTTTGCCAAGAAAACTCCAATGGGGTCACGTAGAATAGGACATGACTGAACAATGGAACTGGGAAGAAGACATTAACAATTGAGGAAATCAGGAAAGGATTCATTAGAAGTCTGGGCTGAGTTTGGAGGGAAGCTAAGAGGTGGAGGGGAGGAGGAAGTGCATTGCAAACATGGAGGATATCCCATGCAAAGGCACAGAACATAAGAGAAAAAGCCTCAGTTCCAGGGCCATGGGGAAAAGTGTAGCCAAAAATGGCCATGATGTGCTGACTTGTTGAATAACCAATATGTTTCTTGGCCAGTAAATAATCATTCCCAGGCCTTTCCCATGACTAGGCAAAGTGACTCAATCCTCAGATCTGTAGCTGGAAGGACAAGTCCTCTATCAACTAATTCTTTACTAACCATTCCTCACTTTTAAGCTTCTGTTTATGTGCTCACTGATGGTCCATAATTGCCATCGTCCTTCTCAAATGTTTTATGATATATAAAGTACCTTATACAGCAAACTAGCAAAACTTACAATTGCACTAAGACTTTTGGAACACCCTATACAAGTCATCTTATTTGCTCCTACATAGCTAACCTCTATGGTGATCAGAGAAGAATAGCATGATAGAGAAAACAGACAGCTAGATTCAGTGCAAGGAAAACCTGGCTTTGAATCCTACCTCCAATATTTCCTAGTTTTGTGACTATGGGCCAGCCACATAACTTCTCTCTGAGCCTCAATTTCTCTATCTGTAAAAATTTGGATTTCAATTCCTACAGCACCTATCTCAGGGTATTGTGAGGTTTAGATTCAAAGTGTCCTAAAAACCCTAAAGTACTAAATAAATGTCAATTATGACAATGAATCCCCACTTTACAATTCAGAACACTGAGAAGATATAATAATAATAATAATAATGGACTGAGACAAATGATAGAATTTCCATAAGGTCACAACAGCCCCTGAATTTGATTCGAGAGACTTGTCTAAGATCTTAGGATGAAAGTCAAGAGATTTTAAAAATGGAAGAAGTTTCCAGTTCATATGACTCTCCCCCTCATTTTACAGATGAGGAAGCTGAGGCCTATAGAATTTAAGTAACTTGCCGGTGTCACCCAGTTAATGAATGAAAGAAAACAGGATTTGGAGGCAGCTAGGTGGCGCAGTGGATAGAGCACCAGCCTTGAATTCAGGAGGACCCGAGTTCAAATCTGGTCTCAGACACTTAACACTTCCTAGTTGTGTGACCCTGGGCAAGTCAATTAACCCCAGCCTCAAAAAAAAAAAAAAAAAAAAAAAAAAAAAAAAAAAAAACAGGATTTGAACCCAAATCTCCAGACTGATGTCCTATCCATGAGTAGAAATTACCCCCTATTTCCTTCCTACCAAGACTTTCAGCCCAGACTCCTTGGCTAGCACCGCTCCACTCTCTGATTCTCCCAACCCCCTTCCCACTCCTCTTCAATAAGCACCAGACCAGGTGCTGGCAAAATTTAAAAGCTGAGTTAAAAATAGAGCCAGTAATGAGGCATCTCTATGAATAGCTCCAGCAAATGGAGAGGCCAGATTCCTGCCAGGAGAGGCCCTGCCCCCAGCCTAGGGCCCTGCCCACCTCCCTCAGTCTTTCACACTCCAAAGCCCTCTGAGCATGGGGGATATTTATACCCAATTGTAAGCCATGACACAGACACTGGCATGGCTCAGAGGGTGACATACATTCTTGTCCCATGAGCTTGGCAGCCCGTAGCCCTAGGTCAGGGGTTATGAGGAGCCAAGAGTTGGGGGGAAATCATCATATGGAAGAGAGATGTTAAAGGACTAGAGAATGAGGCACCGTATTCTAGCACCTGAGTTCTGTAACGGGCAGATTATCATTCCAACCCTTTCCATTAGATAAAAGCAGCTAAACTACCCCACCTTGTAGGATACTAGAGAAACCTGAGATCTAGAGAAAGTTTAATAACAATCTGCCCTAGATTATACAATAAAGATGGAGACAGATCTCGGATGTCATTCAGTGGGGGAAAAAACATTCAGATTCAATCCTAGGATGTGGATTAAAATCCCAGTTCTGCCTCTGTTTTAATAGGGGGGCACCTGCCAGTGCCTGTTGGAGGTCTAACTCAAACTTGTAGACTGGATCTCTTCATGTGAGAGGATGATAATGATACATGGAGACTGAGAGGCAGTTGTATTGTATGATTTCTCTCCTCTTCTCTCCAATTTATTTCATTCCCAATCTACAAGGAACATCTGCATTAGTGAAGGCTGCTTTGCAACTCCTTCAAGTTTATGATTCACAGCTGTGGAGGCTCTCAGAGAATTGACCTGCCCCTTCACTTAGGCATGGTCCTTAACAATTCCTCATCTTTTGTTTTATGGAGTGTGATTATTTCCCCCCCACAGCATGGAACTATAGTAGGTGTTGAAACTTGTGAAATGTCATGGAGGCAAACTTTCAAATGGAAAAGAGGATTGTAGTCAGAACAGGGATTTTTCATAAGTCTCTCATCAGTCTCCTGGCTCGGCCCTTTGTTGTGTTGGCCCATTTAATTACCCCAACAGAAGTGTTACCAGCTCTTTTCTCCCTTTCCTTCCCTTTAGGTTACCGAAGGAATTCTGGGAGGATCCTACTCACGAACAGCTCTCAGACACTGCTGCTTCTTTGGTTCTTGTGTTTCTTATGTCCCATGTTCAGGCGCCATATGTTGTGATATGAGAGCCACCTACTAGTGGCTGCTGGAGGTCTAACTCAGACCTGTAGAAAGGATCTTGCCTCTTGTTGCCTGAGTGATCTTGGGCAAGTCACTTCTCTGAGACTCAGTATTCTCATCAGTTAGATGGAGGAGGAAGGGAACTTGTCTAAATAATCCTCATTCAACTCTAAGTCTATACTATAGGACTGCTCACAAGAGACTCTTACTGTCATGGGATATTTTGGGATGTCCTGAGATAAAAATGCTAAGATCTCTGGATTTAATGATGGAAGAGACCTTAAAGATCATCTATCCTAATCCCTTTATTTTACAAATGGAGAAACTGGGGCACCAAAAAGTTGTCACTGCCTTCCTCTGTTAGAGAAAAAAGAGCCTTGGCTTGAACTCAGACTCTGCTATTTGCTATCCACACAACCTTTCTTGGACAAGGCACTGAATCTCTTCACTGTTACCCCTCTAGAACATTTTCCCTCTTAATGTCTACCCCCTGGTTTCTCTAGCTTCCTTCAATCAAAGCTAAAATCCCATCTTCTACAAAAAGCATTCCATCCCCATTAATGCTAGTGCCTTCCTTTTGAAATTACTGCCCCCTGACTCCCATTTACCTTTGGATAGATAGTTTTTAACATTCAAAAATCTTGCAAAACTTTGTGTTCCAAATATTTTTCCTTTCCTTCCCCCATCTCCTCCCTTACACAGCAATTGATCCAATATATGTTCAACATATGTGGTATATATCCATAATTATCATGCTGCACAAGAAAAATCAGATCAGAAAAGAAAAGATGAGAAAGAAAACAAAATGCAAGCAAACAACAACAACAAAAGTGAAAATATTATGTTGTGATACCCCACAGTCCTCTGTCTAGGTGCAGATTGCTCTCTATCACAAGACTATTGGAACTGGACTGAATCACCTCAATGTTGAAAAAAAAACCACATCCATCAGAATTGATCATCATATAATCTTGTTGTTGTGTACAATGTTCTCTTGGTTCTACTCACTTCATTTAGCATCAGTTCATGTAAGTCTCTCTAGGCCTTTTGAAATCATCCTGCTGATCATTTCTTATAGGAAAATAATATTCCATAACATTCATATACCATAACTTATTCAGCCATTCTCAACTGATAGGCTAGATATATCTTTTGTGTACAGAGCTATTTGCATGTTGTCTCTCTCAGAATATGAGTTCCTGGAGGCTAAAGACTGTTTTTGCCTTTCCTTATTTCCCCAACACTTAGTAGGCACTTGTTGACTTGTAAATTTCTGGGACTTAATTATTTCATCTACAAAATGAGGACATATCACTAGACAGCCTCTAATGTCTCCTCTAGCCATGGTCTAAAGAACAACAGCAGCCATATGCTTATTCTACTTTTCATTCATCAAACCAGTCCAAGTAATTCCTGAGTGCATTGTATATGCCCATATTGGCATTACTGACTCTGTCTTGGTTGCCCTTCACTCCTGAGTTCTGTGATAGATAGCTGTGATGCAATGGGAGCAAGAGGATGGTGGGAAAGGGGTGGGGGGGACAATATCAGCAACAAACCCAAACAAAGCAAGAAGGAGAGGAAGTGAGAGAGAAGTGGTAGACTACAAAGAACTGGAGGCCTAACTAACCACATGACCTTGTACATGCTACTTCTACTCCCATAAGTCTTAGTCTCCCCATCCACAATTCATGGGATCATAAATCTGGAGCTTAAAATTCTATTCTCTCTCACTTTTCATCCTGATCCTCCTCTAAAGTGTTTTGCTTTTAATCAGCCTCTCCCCAATATGCCTTTCCCTCTATTATTCTCCCTCTTTCTTGTATTCCCTTCCCCTCCTACTTTCTTACAGGGTAAGATAGACCCCTATACCCATATTGAGTGTATATGTTATTTCCTCTTTGAGAGTATAGTTCACTTACTCCCCCTCCTCTTCCCTTCCACTGTAAAAGGTTGTTTTTTTTTTTTAATCTTTTTTATGATGGATAATTTACACCATTCCACCTCTCCCTTTTACTTTCTCCCAGTACATTCTTTTCTCACCCCTTAATTTTATTTTTTAGATATTATCCCTTCATATTCAGTTCACACATAGGGCCTCTGTTTACATATACTCCTAATTGCCCTCATAATGAGAAAGTTCTTATGAATTACAAATATCATTCTTCAATGTAGGAATGTAAAGAGATAATTAAGTCCCTTATGATTTCCCTTTCCTGATTACTTCCTTATGCTTCTCCTGAGACTTGTATTTTTAAAGCAAATTTTCTATTCAACTCTGGCCTTTTCATCACAAATGCTGGAAAGCCCTTTACTTCATTGAATATCCATCTTTTCTCCTGAAGGATTATACTCAGTTTTGGTGGGCAGGTGATTTTTGGTTGAAATATCATATTCCAAGCTTTCTCATCTTTTAACATAGAAGCTGTTAAATCTTGTGTTATCCTGACTGTGGTAGAGCTTTAAGCTACCTAACTGAATGAAGACAAATGAAGGCAAAGTTTTTCTGGTAATAAAGAAACCCTCCCAGGAAGGATCAACTGTAAACCATATCCCTTTCCTTTCCTCCATCCAGGTAGCTGCATTTGCTAGAATGCTCCTTGTTACAGTGCTGGGTACGAGCCTTTCTGAGGGCAAGAGTACCTGGCCCTGGAATTTAGAATCTAGACACTGATCCTCCTGATGGTCATGGGAAATGGCTATTTGGCAGGGGTTGCTCTGACTTCCTTGAGGGCAGGCCAGTTCTATTTTGTCTCTGTAGTCTCAGTGAATACCACAGAACCTGCTTCAAGCATTTGTGATTTCATCCATGTGGGTATTAAACCTCCAAAACCAATCAAAAAACAAATACTGATTAAGTGTGTATGTGTGCTAGATACTGGAGATAGAAATACAAAAGGGAGAGCCTCCCGTCCTCAGAGATCTTATTTACTATTTGGGAGATACATAAGCAGGGCTTTTCTAGGTCCTGCCATAGCTGGGTTCTGCTGGCTTAATCTGTTCCATCGTCCCAGGTTCCATCCTCTAGCTATGGCTAGGAACTCAAAGGGGGCTTTCCACTAACCCTCCAGTTCCAGATGGCAGGAAGGATTTAGGAGGATCTTGGAGGATCCAGGCATTAGACCTATAAGTGCCCCTATCTGGGGAAAGTTTCAACCACTGAACTTCCTCATGACTTTCTTTACTCTTATCCCAAAGACAAGCCAGCGTACTTCCTTTGCTGCAGTGACACGGCAGTGATGACTCCAGAGTGCTTTCTACCCCCTGTGGGCCTGACTTCTCCCTCTCCCTCACTCTTCCTACCATTCCAGTCATGGGATTGGGGTAGAGAGGGCTGAGCCGAGGCAGCTGATCTCCCCATGACTTACCCCACTGCTTCCATCTTTATTCATATCAATAGTTACTAGTCTCAATGTCCCAGCTGCTTCTAGGGAAGCCAGGCAGAGAAGCCAAGAGCTGATTGGGAGCTCAGGAAAGGAAAAGTAAGAGAGAAAATAAACCCTCTTCAGAATCCAAGGCTATAGAATTATAACTCCCAAAATGCTTTCTTCTCCATAGCCTTGTGAGGTAAATCACAGTATCATAGATACTGCCATTGAGTCCATCTCCATCATTATCATTGTCTTCATCATCATTATCATCTTCATCATCATCATGGTCTGGCCGTTGTTATAGATGAGGAACACAAGTCTCATGAAGTCAAGAGATTTGCCTACAATAATAACTGTGCTTTACAATTTTAAAGCACTTTATCCATCATTTCACCATCATGACCATCTGTTGGCCACTCTAAGTGTTAGTGTGGCATAGTAGCTGGAAAATCAGCTAAAGATCAGGAAGACCTGAGTTCCGTTCCTACTTCTGACACAGATTGGCTGTGTGACTCTGGATAAGTAATTTAACTTATCAATGTCGCCAACAATTCTCTAAGACAACAGGTTGTATTCTGGGTGCCAAGTTACACTGAGAGAGGGAATTTCCTCATTGGAAGTTCCCTTTATCACTGAAATCACAGGTCTAGTCCATAAACAAAATGACTAATTAAAAACCCTGTGAGGCAGGGAGGTGAGATTACTTGCCTAAAGTCAGATTAGTCAGTATTAAAACTGGAATTCAAACCTTTTGCCCATAGTCAAAGGGCACCCTGTGAATTTCATCTCACTGTCTAGAAGGGAGGAAAGAAGTCAGTCCCAGGTATCATTTTGGGATTCTGCTGGCCTCCTCTAAGCCCTAGCCAAGAGGAAGCTATGGCTGCTGTTCTACCATGCTGAGCTTCTCCCAGACCAGGCCAGGGACAGGATTCCCCTGTCTCATTACACAGATCTTCAGCTACTCCAGTCTCTGTCCCCAGGAAAGTAGCCTACAGTTCCCCCTCCAGTAACTTCTATCTTTCTGTCTTCTTCCCATCTCCCTATCCTTCAAGCACCAGTTCATACTCCACCTCTTCCCGTAAGCCTTCCCTGAGCTCTCTTAATTCCAGGTTAAAAGGATTTCCCTCTTCTTTGAAAAGCCATACCACTTTTTAGGTATAGGTTAGAGTCTAACCCATACCTAAGTTAGAGTCTAAAGGTCTGACCTTTAGACATTTAGACATTGAGACAATATCGCCTAGAATCATTAACGGTCCCTGTCGGATAGGCAGTGCCTCCCACCTCTTACATCCCCACAAGTCATATAGTCATGACAGACAGAGGCTTTCTCTATTTTCTTGTGCCCTTCCTCAACACAGCTTGGTTTCTTCTAGATAACAAGCCCACAAGAAATGCTTATTGATAGGCAAAAATAGGAGAATAGAAAGAGCTCTAGATTTACAGTCAGAAAACTTGGGTTTTAGTTCTACTTCTGCTAGTCATTAGCAGTATGACTTTAGGTAATTCAAATACCCTCTCCCAACCTCAGTACCCCTTCTGCAAAATATAGAGATAGGCCTAGATCAGGGAGTTTTAATCTTTTTTTGCATCAGATCCCTTTGGCATTGATGATGTCTCCTTCTTACAATAATGTTTTTAAATGAATAAAATAAAAAAATATAGGATTACAAAGGAAAATAATTATAGTGAGATATAGTTATCTACATATATATAAATATATTACAATATATAATGTAACAAATATGTATTTAAATAAATGTTATATGACTCAATATATAGTATAATGAATATGCATTTAAATAAATATGTCATATATAGCTATATAAAATATAACAAATTCACAGAAGCCAGATTAAGAACCTTTGGCCTACATGATCTATAAGATCTCTTATAAAAAAAAAATTCTGTGATCAAAGTTGATCCTGAGAGAAGACACTGCTACCTTCTCTACCTAGAAGACATTGAGCAAGTCACTCAGCTTCTTTGGGCCTCAGCTTATCTGTAAAATGAAGGGAAAGGACCCAGTAGCTTGTGAGGTGACTTTCAGACTAGATCAGAGATCCTCTGATCTATAAGGTCCCTTCCAGCTACAGATACTTTGATTCTCTATCTTTCACACTCACCTTAGACTGCCCTTCTTTCCAAACTCCTAAGTGTCTTCTAAAATCAGTGGTAAGAAGTGTCTAAGTCAAGATTTGGTCATTGAGGTCTGGGGTTGATGATAAGTCTGTTGTCTCTGTACTTCCTCTCTCCACTGAAACCAGTGCTGGTTCATCCTGACAAGAACCCAGAGCCACAGTTCCCCACTGACTCCTCAGGCCCTCCCTAGGCTTAACTCCTTTCACCAGATATCCCATCATCCCTTTTCCTTCCAGCAGAGAATAATTGAAAGGCCCATCTAGTTGGCCAAATCTCAGATCCCACCCACACCATTCCTCTCCTACTGACCAAAAGCAGTACTATATAGCTTAAAGCCCCCTTTTCCCACTAGGCAGGCAGGGTAGCACTCTTGCTGGTAGGGGAGGGCTCAGGAGCCTGAGGTCCAAAGCCCCATTCAGTGCTCAGATATCTCCCAAGGCCCTCCCTTCAGGCCCAGAGTTTCCTCATTTTTCTTGGGGTGCTATTTCTCATCCAGCCTCCAGTGGCCCCACCAAGACAGGAAGTTGCACAAGTTGTTTCAAGATACAAATATGACCAAGGATTACTAACCAGGCAGAATGAGCCACAAGCCTAGAAAACCTTATAATCCCATACTAGAACACTCATCACCCCTGAATTCAAATTTCAGCCATTCCTGAGGGCTCCAAAGGAAGGCTCCTTGTGAGAGGCACCCTCCATTCCAGTACCTAACCCTATCCAGACAATGGTCTGGCCAGTAAAGAATGGAAACTCAGGCACAAAGACTAGGGAAAGAGAAGAGCATGGCCTAAGTCAAACTCTTGTCCGGGTCCTGCTTAAATTATAGGATGTGGTTTCTCATTGACCCTTCCTCAGAGAGAGCAACACTCCTCTCATCCTTGCCACCTTAAACTGCTGAATCTCAAGTTTGGGGGCAACATCAAATAGCACTGGTCTCTAGTTGATACTGACACACACAATCAGGGGATTGAGAAATTGCCAGCAAGAAGTGGGCTTTAAGTGCCATAAAACAATATAGCTGGCATTTACATAGCTCTTGGGTTGCCACAGTTTGCAAAGCATTTTACATGTATTATCTTATTTAATACTCACAATAATCCTGAGAAGAAAGATTTGGGAAGGGGTCTAATTTTTGGTATAAGTCATCAACTTGAAGGACTCTCAGTGTGAAAACTCCTTTCAACATTAAAGATCAGCAAATTTTCTCATCCCCCTTACTCATATATAATCTCATGATTACTGAGAGATCAAGTGACTTTCCCTCAGTCATATAGCCTATCAGTGTCAGAAGCAAGATTCAAATCCCAGGGGATTTTTGGACCTCAAAGATGACCTCAACTATTCACTATGATGAGTTGATTCTCATTTTACATTTTAGGAAATCATGACTATCTTTAAAGAATCTTGAATAATCTTGACATTAATAATATATAAAAAAAATCAATAAGCATTTATTAAGTGCCTACTATGTGCCAGGCACAGTACTAAGTAAGTACAGGGGATATATTTAAAAAAAAAAAAAAAAAAAAAAGCAAAGGACAGTGCTTGTACTCAAAGGGTTTAATAACAATAGCCAATATTTATATAGGAATTTCAGGTTTGCAAAGCAAATTACAAAAATTATTTCATTTGATCCTCACAACAACCCTGGAGAGGTAAAGTGCTATTATTATCCCTATTTTTCAGATAAGGAAACCGAGGCAAATAATGTTTAAGTGACTTTTCCAAAAGGAAGAAGCTACTAAATGTGGAGCTTGGAGGTTGGCTCAGCATTTTACAAAAACACAATTTACTCAACAAATAAAATGTTTTTAGATTTTTTCTTTCAATCAACTAGCATTTATTAAGCATCTACTATATATCAGGCACTGGGCTAAGTTCTAAGGCAATAAAAAGAAAAACTGTCCTACAAACAAAAAATACAATGAAATTCCCTCCCTTTTAGGCAGTTATTTATGTGATAAGAAGGATATCCTCTGCCAGAGAACACCTTTCAAAAGTTCATTCCTTAGTCTTACCTTTTTGGTGATAGTGTCTAGGTCATTTCTACAAAATTTTTGCAGAAAATACAATTCCTTCTCTTCTTACAAAGGTGAGGAACCATGGGTACAGAATGTTGTCTAAACTGTCAGGTTCAGTTTATGTGTTGGCTGTTCTAACAGTTGTGTCTTTTTTTTTTTTTTTTCCCTCTTTTATTTTTGGTTACTGGGGATGGTTGTCTGGGGAAAGGTCAGGAGGGAAGAAAGATGTGTTCAGAAACAATGGTGATATCTTTTTTGTGAAAAAAAAAAAAAAAGACATAAAAATGTTTTTAAAAGAATTTTATAGAGGGGCAACTAGTGCAGTGGATAGAGCACCAGCCCTGAAGTCAGGAGGCCCAGGGTTCAAATTTGCCCTCAGACACTTAACACTTTCTAGCTGTGTGACCCTATTCAAGTTATTTAAGCCCAATTGCCTCAGCAAAAAAGAAAAAAGAAAGAAAAAAAAAAGTTTTTCTTTGTGATAGAAAAAGAGGCATAAGGAAGTAGTCACTGATAATCTCTCAGATACCTATTTTGAGAGCAGGACGCTTGACATTGAAAATGAAGAATTGTGCAAAAGTGGATGTTACTGGAGAAATGGAGGACAACAGAAGAATCTGAGTCATACATCAAGAATGAGAGAGAAACAGTGAACATCTGAGTTCTACAATGGTATCTGTATTATATCAAGGGATCTAGAAAACAACTATCATTCTGCACATTAGTGAACTCTGGAGATTCAGGGTTAGACAAAGACAAGAATCACACAGGACAAAAGAGCATAGATAAATTGTAATCTGTATCCCTGGGGAGAACATGGCTGAGCTCACAGATTCACTAATTTATGTAAGTAGAAATGAGTAAACTGAAACAAAGAATAATCAATTGACTTCCTAAGGGTTACATAACTAAATGTCAGATTTAGACCTAGGTTTCCAATAAGAGTATTCTTTCCACGACAGATTGTTTCTTGCAAAATGATAAAAACTAATCAAACAATGGCTACAATCACAAAAGATAGAATGAATAATTCTGATCCCTTTTAATTAAAAAAACTTTTGCATGAACAAAATCTATAGTTAGGATGAGAAGAGAAAATGTCAATGGGGGAAATAAAATCAATTGGAATTTGATATCCAATATATACATCTAATATATACTGTCACAAATATATGACAGGTGCAGTGGATAGAGCACAAGCCCTGAAGTACCAGGACCTGAATTCAAATCTGGCCTCAAAACACTTAACACTTTCTAGGTGTATGACCTTGGGCAAGTAATTTAATTCCAGTTACCTCAACAAATACACACACACACACACACACACACACACATATAAAAGACCAAGAACCATTTTCCAATGAATGTGATCACAAAGAATCTCAGAATTGGAAGAGCCATTTACTCTTACACATATTTGAACCAGATTCCTCACAATAGCCCTCAACTTTTATTGCCTGAAAGCTACTTCCTAGCTCTTCCCTCCCCAAACTTCCTCTATGTAGACCAGCACCTCCAATTCCTCCCACTGGTAATTGAGGCTTCTTCACTTCTAATAGGTTAGTTTTTTGCTTTATCTTGATAAGGTTCTAACTCTCTCTTTCAAAGCCTACTCTAAACTATCCAATCATATCATATCCCCTTTTCCAGGTCCCCTTCACACTTTGTCTTCCCCCATTAAGATGTAAGTGTTTTGAGGGCAGGAGTTGTCTTTTTGTTTGTACAGTTCCAAGCACATAGGAAGCCCATAAAAAAAAAAAAAAAAAAAAAAAAAAAAAAAAAAACACTTATTTATCTAGCAATCTAAAAGCCCTCAAGTCATGAAGAACTTGCCAAGATAGCCCATCCCACTTTTGTATAATTCTATTTGGAAGCTTTTCCTTAGGTTGAATTTAAATTTTCCTTCTTAAAACTCTAGTTCCATTTTCTGGGGCCAAGCTGTCCAACTCAAATCTTCTTCTACGAGACAACCCAGGAAATATATGAAGAGAGGAAACATGGTCTTTCTTAAGCCTTCTCCAAAAGAAAACGTCTCTAGGTTCTTACCATTGAAAAAACACAGAATCAAAGATGTAGAGTTGGAAGGAATCTCCAAAACCATATAGCTGAACCCCTTCATTTTCTAGATGAGAAAACTGAGACTCCAGTTACAATTAGATTTAGGGTCAAAATAAATGAACTAAGTGCTGCCTATAGTGATTTTGGAGGCACAGAGATCTTCCCCTCTTTGAGAAAAACCTCCAAAACAGATCTTTCAGTTGCTTAGGGATATTTCTAATTTCAAAACAAAAACTCCATTCTTCTGGTTTAAACCCCACCACCACCACCACACACAGTCCCCCAGTTAAATGCAAATACTAGGGAGAAGCGTCATAGAAGGAACCATTTACCATCACTTATCTCTCTGCACAAATGAATCTAGCAGATTCTTTCCTGATAATAGATAGAAGAGAGGAATGCAATGGGCTCCTCCTAACTTCAATCAGTAAGGATGGGTCAGAATAGAATTAGCAAAAAAGAGGAAAAGTGGAGACTAAGAGGAGAACTGGACTTCTATGGGAGGGCACAGTACTTAGAACTGAAAGGGGATCTCAGAGATCACTTGGTCCAACCTTTTCGTTTCGAAATTGGGGCCCAGAGCTGGGGAAGTTATTTGCTCAGAGTTAAAAAGGTAGAGAGGAGCAGAATCAAATGTCCAAGCCAGCTTCTCTAACTTGGGATTAGAGTTCTTTTCTAGAATCTCATACTGTGTTCCTCCTGAGGACAGAGGGTCTTTTTAAAGGTACAAAGAATGACTCAGTATCCAAGCTGCCCTTATCCCCTCATCCCTCATCCTAGGACTAGGGGACATGGTCTGAGAAGGGTTTTTCTTGGGTTTATTGCCCTTGGATTTCCAATCACTAATCCAGGGCAGAACAGGCCAGAAGCTGGCAAAGGGGCCCCAGATAAAGGGCACAATAAGCCTGGCTTATCACCCCAGTTTTATCACTCCTTGGTCCAAGGGACAAAGTCAGATGTGATTTGCCCCAACCCTGAACTTCCCCTGGAGCCCCTCACTTCAGCAGCCTTCATCAACAGGATAGGAGGCTTTAAAGTGCCCTTACAACAGAACACTTCTCTCTAGACAGCAAGATGCCGCTTAGCCTAGACTGGAGCCTGAGCAAACTGCTGAGTCTGAGACCCAATCACCTGACTCCTCAAGTTCTGTTTGACCTATGGAGCCCCATAGGGAGAAGAGGCAAAGGAGATTTCCATGCCAGGGCTGAAAGCCCTTCCCTCCCCTGAAGACATAATGATAATGTAATGATACCTTACTATTATTGTATCCCATTTTTCAAGGTACCCATTATTTCATTTCATCCTCACAACAACCCCCTAAAGAGAGGTGGGGCAGGTCTCATTATCCTCATCTAAATGAGGAAGCTGAGGACCAGAGACAGTAAGTGACTCACTCCCAAAGGCCATTAGAGGAGCTGATGGCAGAACCCAGAGCTGTCCAGCGCCATGCTGCTTGACCCTTCCTTAAATCTTACCACTTCAAAACTTGAAAGGATCACAAGACCACACAGATCCTAAAAGAGCCCTCAGAGGCTAACTAGTCCAAACCTCAGATGGGGAAACTGAGGCCCAGAGGAGGTTTAAGTAATGTGTCTGAGATCATATAGGATATAAGAATCAGAGAAGAATTTGAACTCATGGCCTCTCACTTTAGAGTCAGTGTACTTTTCTCTGAACCGCACTGGATGACTTGGCAGGTTTGGAGGAATGAGAAACTATGGAATATGCTTGGTTTCTTTTGGCATCTACAGATGCTCTGTCTTCAATGCTTCCTACATCAAGCCTTTCCTGAAACTCCCAGTTTCTAGTACCCTCCTCTTCTATCCCTGAAAAAAAAATGTTTTGCTTTATCTTGTATTTATTTTGTACATAGCTAATTATGGAGAGTTTGCCTTTCCTCATCAAGCTACCAAGAGGTAAAAATTGTATACTGTTGTCTTTGCAGCCACAGTACCTGGAACACAGTAAGTATTTAATAAATGCTAACTGATGAATACATTGTCTTCTGAGTCACCTCCTCTATTTCCTTAACCTCTCCAATTAAAACTGCATCTTCAGACAGGGGAACCTCAAACTTCCTATGGGAAGTCTCTCAAAGAAGCAAAAATGTACTTTCCACTTTGAGGAGGATGCCTACCCCTTTGAGGATCACTGTATTTCAAGGGTCAATTCCTAGCTGAGACACCCTTTGCTAGCCATCCTCAGCATAATCTAAACAGAATTTGGTCCTTAGATATATGGAAGGGAGATAGTAGAGGCAGCCTGCCCATTGCCATCACAGACCCCAGGCAACCTGTACCTCCCCTAGATGTACTCCAGAACTGAAGGACAAAGCCAAATCTGAAGAGTCTCTCTCATTGTGCCCTCAGGATGCCCCTTCCAGCCATTACCACCCACTAGCCAGGTTGGACAGTGAAACGAATACTGGTTTGGAGTCAGATGAACATGGCCTAGGGCACCAAAAAAAAAAAAAAAAAAAAAAAAAAAGCTAGATTTGAGTCTGAGGACAAGGTTTCAGAACCAGGTTCTATTCCTTAATATCTGAGTAATCTTAAACCCTGTAAGCCTTCTTTTCCTCATCTGTCAAATAAGGGGGTTGGTCCAGATGACTTCCCAGATCCTTTCTGATTCCAAGGCTCTGATCACATTCCAAATTCTGGCTTTGATACAGATTGCCTGAATGATCTTAGTTAAGTTCCTTCACCCTGTCTGAGGTTAACTTTCTTTATTTTTAAAATAAGAGAATGAGATTAAATGATCCCTAGTTCCCTTTCAGCTCCAAAGCCAATGATCCTATGTTCAAACATACATCCCTACTTGATCACGAGGCTCTGAGTCAGCCCCTAAAACTCTACCTTAAAATTAGGCTCCATACATCTTCTGTTCAATGCTACATGTGAACTTGCAAACACACTGTCCCTCCCACCTATGATATCCTTGAGAATATTTCTCTGTGGCTCTTGGCACCACTGGGCTGGAAGATTAAGTCAGCAATGTGTAGAGTCTCAGGGCATTCCATTTCCAGGAGATGATCCCCAGCCTGGGGCTAGGGATCCTGGGAGGAGAACACGGTGACTGCATAGCAAATGTATGACATGCATGACATGGGGTGCTGACAGTTTTGTGGTAGGCATATGAGGCAGTGGCTGGCAGCCACCCATGTTAATTGCCCCTAACCAAGAATCCAGAGGGGTCATCTTTAACTAAGAGAATAGCTTCAAGCTCTTGGTGAGTCAATAGCCATTTGGGACTGTCAGAGAGCATCTAGTACAGAACTTTACACACAACAGGTGTTCAGTAAATGTCTGTTGTTGAGTGAGTGAATGAATGAAGGAATGAATGAATGGAGAAGGGCAGAGGTAACAGAGGACCACAGCCTGACAAGAAAGGCCCAATTTATTCTGGAACCATGAAAAAAACTGCAGAGATGAGATCTGGGACAAAGAAGAATTGGTAGTTTGGGAGCTTGGATATTCTACTTCTAGGAATTTCTACCCGTCTTCTAAACAAGTCATGGGGCCACTGGGAGATTCTCCTGCAAAAGAGCAAAGTGGAGTTGAAGGAGAGAGGAACTATAAAAAAAGAGGAAGAGAAAGGCATGGGGACAAAGGAGAGAAGAGGAAGAGTGGGCTGAGGGTAGAAAGAAAGGGGTCAGAGGGGAAAATGAAAATAAATCAGAGAAAGGAAAAAAAATGGAAATGTAGGGGACAAGGGGGAAAGAAGGAGAAGAAAGGGAAGGATTAAAGAGTAGAAGTAAAAAGGGACAGAGGAGAAGGCTGGGGGAGAAAGGAAAGATGAAAGGAGAAGAAGGGAAGGTAAAAAGAAAGGGACACATTATAAGGAATGGCTCTCTTGGAGCCAAAGATTAAGAAAAGATAAAAACAAAAGACATTCATACACAAACACACAAATACATATATATTTTTTCATACACACACAAATTTAAAAGAGACATAAAGAGAGCTAAAAAGGCATAGAAATTATAGGCAGCTAAGCAGCACATTACCAGGCACAGAATACCAGGCCTGGATTCAAGAGGACCTTAAATTCAAATCTGGCCTGACACTTACTAGTTGTGTGGTCCTGGGCATGTCCCTTAACTCTGTTTGCCTCAATTTCCTCATCTATAAAATGAGCTGGAGAAGGAAATGTCAAACCATTGTAGTATCTTTCCCAAGAAAACTTGAAATGAGGTCATAAAGAGTATAGCATAAATGAATAACCACAAGAAGTTATAGGGAAAGGAATAGAAGAAGAAAAAATAGTGGGACCAAGGCATACAGGAAAAAGGAAAAATGGGGGACAGGGGAAAAGAGTAAGTTGATCCCTGGGCAGGGTGGGTATTCTCAGAAAGAGCTATACTTTAAGAACATAGTCAGTCAGAGTTGGTAGCTGGGCAGGAGAACAGTAGATCAGCGATGATCAGGCCCAAAGGTGCAAGCCTGAGTCATCAAGCCCAATTTAGCACAGGCATCCCAGGCACATGGCCACAGAGACACCGATAAGCAGACAAGTGGATCAAAGGCCATGGTGGCCCCCAGAGCTCCCAAAGGGAAAGGGATTCCCAAACCCATTTCTCTGAGCTTATTGTTTTTGCAGCTTTAGTCCCCAATGCAAAGGAAAACAAGATCCTGAGATATGGGAAAGGAAGAAGGGTAAGCAGCAGAATCCACAGTGGCATATAGAATTCAGAGAATAATAGGACTACATATTTGGTGTGACATGGACTTTAGGGACCATCAGGTGCAATTCTTCCCTTTTTTATAGTAAGGTATTTAAAGCCCAGAGAAGTAAAACATCTTGCCTAAGGTCACACAGGTAATAAGGATTCAGACTTCAAAACCAAATGGAGCTTTATTCAGTCCCCAAAACCTTCAAGCTAAATGACTTGGGACTGAAGATTAAGGATATGTGGTCAAATGAAAGCTGGTCTTCCACCTGAGAGAATCAAAGGGGAGGAGGGGGGATACTGAATCCATGTTTTCTGGCTCTGGAAACCATAGTCTTTCTACTAGGTGATGCCATTCAATTTATTCGGTTCCTTTCAATTTTCTTACATTTGGGGGCATGTCAATCTAGTTGACCAATAATACAACATGCTCTTAGAAAGCAGGGATCTTGTCTTGTTTTATTTAATAAGATTTTTTCTTTTTACAAAACACTCCAATCAATTTAGCTTTCATTTCCTACCTGGAAAACCATAGCCCAAACAGATAAGGAACTCAAATAGTATCTCTATTTTAAAAACAGGAAGCTAGGAAGTCAATCCAAATTGGGAAGCATTACAGTATAGACCACCTGGGCCCAGCCTCTTTTTATATTCTGTAAGGGGCTAATAGAGGGCTTAGACATAGGGTAGGTGGGAACATCATAATATTTATTTAACACAATTAAACAGAATTAAAGCAGCCTGTTTTTATAGACAGAACACTAACCAGAAATTCAAAAGAGAAAGCTGGATTTGAAGGGGACCCTGGACAATCTGCCTCACCTTTCCTGAATCTTGTTTTCTCAGCAAGAAAATAAAAGGACCAGAATGAGTGAACCTCATCCCTCTCCCCTCCAAAAAGTGGTTCTATGATCCTAAATCAGTCCCCAAAGTCAGAGACCCCCATCCTATCAAGGAACAACTGAAAGGACCTCAGAGAGTCCAGGACGGGGAGAGCAGTGGGGAAGGAACAGTAGCCAAGCCCCAGTTATTGGTGTTCTGAAGTGGGCAGTATAATGTGTCATCTCCCTGGCCATACTTCTCCCTGCAGGGACCACCAGGAGCTACAGCAGCTGTTGCTTCTGAATCCATAATAAACAAGTTAAAGGACAAGCTGTGACTTCACTGCTTAAGCAGGAGAAAACAAACCTGTTGTCACCCCTCCCCCCCTTCCCCACTCCACTCCCTAGTATATCTCTATCAACATATACCAAGTAGCAACATGGGAAGGAGAAAGGAAAGGAAAGGGAAAGGGGAAGAACAAAGGCAAGGGCAAGGGGGAAGAGAAAAGGAAGGGAGAAAGGAAGAGGAAGGAGCAGAGAAGGAAAAAGAGAAGGAGAAAAGGAAGGAAAAGATAAAAAAAATAAAGCAAGAAGGAAAAGAAAGGGAAAGGGAAAGAGGAAACACTATCTTAAGATAAAGTCAAGGGACCTAGGAACCCATTTAGTCTCCTTTTCCCACCAGCACCATTACTACCATCCATTTTTATAAAATAAAGAAATTGAGTCCTAGAAAGGTTTTAGTGACCTTCTTATTATCACACAGGTAGTAAAATGGCAGAGTCAGGATGAAAATCCAGGACTTTTGACTCCAAAGTCATTATTTCTTATAATTCCCAGTTGGATTTTGAACTCTTTAAGGCAAGGACTGAATATCTTGTTCTTTCTATTCAGATCCTAAAGCGTGCTGGGAACACAGCAATAGGGCTTGATAAGTATTTGTTGATTGACAGAGACCAAAGTAGAGAATATCTCTTAGACTGGAGGAGTTACTCCCTCCCTTGTAGAGCTCCTTTCTTCCATACTTCAGAACACAGTTTCCAACCTAAAATCAGGGATCATAGCAAGTAGAATCATATGTCTATGATTCTGGAAGAGCTGGAAGAGCTTTCAGAGACCAACTAGACTAACTGCCTCGTTTTACAGAATGGGAAACTGAGGCTCAGGAATGTTAAAAGATTTGTTGAAAGGTCACACACAGAGTAGAAATGAAGAGGCATGTTTGAACATGAGTCTAATGTTCTTTCCACTGTATCACAATGCTTTCCTCAGGCTCCCAAGATTGCCAGATATTCACCAGCATTTCTTCTTCTATCACAGAATAATAGTTGGAAGAGATCTTAGGGATATTCAAGTCCAACTCTTCCTCCATTTAACAGATGAAGAAACTGAGCAGTGGTGTGAATCACACAGGGAAGAAAAAAGGCAGAATTTAAACTCCAACATCTGAACTTGGCATCCAATGCTGCTGCACTAAACCCCAGCTCTGCCACATACTACCTGTGTGACTTTGGGGTACATCATTTTCTGGTCCTTAGTTTCTCCTTTTGTAAAATGAGGGAGCTGAACCAGATGATCTTTAAAATTGCTTTCAGCTCTAAACCAATGAATGTTTTTATGATCCTAAGCATTGAAAAGCTAAGAGTCTTGAGCCCACCCTGATCATAGTGGCTGGAATCTAATGCAGCCCCAATCCTAAATACTCCCAAACTTCTTTTCTCTCAGATGTCTTTGTATATATAATGTCTCTTTTTCTTATTCTCTCCAGCCCCCTTCATTCCTTCCCTCATTCCACTCCCATCATCCATACTGCTCCAATCCATCGGTAAGGGCAAACTCACTCAAACTGAGACTTGTTGCACTGAAAAATGACTTACACAAAATATAATGGAGAGCAACTAGAACTCAGAGGAACTAGATTCTAATCCAGATTCTACCATTAAATCACTTGTACAAATCACTCCCATTCTTAGATCTGTCTTCTCACTGGTAAAATGAGGGAGCTAGCTGCATTAGATCATTTGTAAGTTCCCTTCAAACTGTAAATGCTATATTCCCTCCTTATTCTGACCAGGCTTGTCCCACCAAGGAAAATGATCAGAAACCTTTATACTTGGCAAATGGTAAGCACTTAATAAATGCTTTATCTACCCATCTATTTATCTTCTATATTCCATCTAACTATATCTTCTATTCTTTTATCTTCTATCTTAGCTAGCTATTTATCTTATATCTAACTAGTTATTTATTGATCTACCTTTTATTTATCTTCTATCCAGCTAGCTATTTATTGATCTCCTATATTCTATCTATTTATCTTCTATCTGCCTATTTAAAAAATCTAACTAGCTATATATCCATCTTCTATCCATTTATCTCTAACATTAGTCATCAGAGAGTTGTTCAAAAGATTCCTCCCAATCCCATTTACCAATTTACCATTTAGGCAAGCCAGCCTAGCTGAAACAGCAGGGCATCTGGAAGAGAGACAGAAGATATCATCCATCAGATGAATCAAACAATCACTACCTCCCTTCAGATGCCAGTGGACATTATCCCTGGCACAAGAAACTTGGAAATAGCAGTACATTCTAGACTACTGGCTCTGCTTTCAGCCTGGCCCCCACAGCCATGGATGAGGAGAGTAATCACTATACACACAGGGTCTGCTTTTCTTGCTACAACCAACAAAAACTATTGCCCAATTGCTACTAATGAACCCAAGAGCCCTGCTCAGCCTTCATAACCTTGAGGTGGAAAAGCAAGAACTATGGAGATACAGTATAGAAATTGCTTCTGAGAGTGCTGTAGCCACAGCTACTGAGGACTCAGAAGAAAAATGTCTCATCTCCAAAGTCCTTGCTACTGCCAAATGACTCTACATTAGAAACCAATATAATTTCAGCAATGGAAATGTCAGTGAAGAAGATCACTCCAGTATCTTTGCTAAGAAAACTCCAAATGGGATAATAAAGAGTCAGACACATCTGAAAAATGACTAAACAACCACAAAATATAGTGGAGAGACAGATTCAATCAGAGGAATTCCCATCTTCTTCATCCCTAGATCTCAGGATCATAGGACCTTTCCATGTAACTTGCAGTTAAAACCTCTATAAGTCTTATCCCTCGTTAGAATGTGAGCTATTAAAGAGCAGGTGTGATCTTCCTTTTCTTAGGTTTATCTCTAGGGTTTAGCCCAGGCAGGAAGTGCTTATTAAATGCATTTTCATTCATTTCTGTGGTTAAGATAAAACTTCAGTTTCTGCCCTATCACTGAGTATCATTTCCTTCACCTACAATTACTTCCCAACTCAGAAGACTGGCTATTTCATTGAAAAGAAGAAAGGTCTAGCAGGATGATTTCAGAGAGACCTAGAGAGACTTAAATGAACTGATACTAGGTGAAATGAGCCGAACCAGAAGATCATTATACACTTCAACAACAATGCTATAAGACTATACAATGATCAATTCTGATGAATGTGACTCTCTTCAACAATGAGAGGATTCAAACCAGTTCCAATTGTTTAGTGATGAAAAGAGGCACCCTGAGAGAAGACTGTGGGAACTGAATGTGGTTCACAACAGCATTTTCACTGTTTTTGTTGTTTGCTTGCATTTTATTTTGCTTCTCTCTTTTTTTTTAAACTGGTTTGATTTGATTTTTCTTGTGTGACATGATAATTGCATAAATATGTATGCATATATTAGATTTAACATATATTTCTACCATGTTTAACATATATTGGACTACTTGCCATCTAGGGGAGGATGTGGGGACGGAGGGGGAAATTGGAACACACAGTTTTGCAAGGGCTAATGTTGAAGAATTGTCCATGCATATATTTTGAAAAATAAAAAGTTTTGATTTAAAGAAGAAGTAAAGAAGGAGGAGGAGGAGGAAGAAGAGAAGAAGAAGAAGAAAGGTCTGGGTTGGCCTAAAGGAGGCAAAGGGATAACATATGGCCTGAACATGCCCTGCCCAGAAGGAGGCTAAATGAGGAAAGATGGGAGACTAGGAATGTGGAATACTGCATATTCTATCACCGCACCTTCCTTATCTGCTCTGTGGTTTTCCAGACCCTACTCTGCTATGGTGGAACAGAAAGATGGATCAACCAATTTGTGCCAAGCATGGCACTGAATATGATGGAGGCTATGAGACATGGCATTCTCTATGTACACAAGTTTATAGTCTACTTAGAAGAGAAAAGCTTCACAAACATGAAAATATGTTTGAGATCTTTCTCTCTCTCTCACACACACACACAACACACACATGCATTCAATCACACACTGTTATGTTCAAATCCACATTCTCAGTGCCTTGAATATAAGGGGTCTTTGTTTAAAATCTAGGGTGGTAACACCCCAGCCATTGGAGTTCTCTAGAAATTAATGGGATCCAAGCAGCTAATTCTGGCATTCAAAATTCAACTCTCCTTTTAAAAAATTTTTTAAAATTATTTTCATTGATACCTTCTAATTTCCCATCACTTTTATTTTTAAATAATCTTTATCTCTTATATCAAATAATTTTTAAAAGGAGAATAAAAGCTGTTCTTTAAAAACCACCAAGTGATTTCCCCATCCTGGGTCTCAATTTTCTTTTGTCAAATAAAGATGATTGGTCCCTCCTAGGTCTAAATCTTATTTATAATGGACCTGGATATTAGTCCTGACTTTACCACTAAATCCCTGTATGACCCTTTGATGTTTGAGGAAATATTTCCCATATGTAAAATGAGAGAGCTGAATCACATGCCTGCTAAAATCTCTTACAACTCTAAAGTTTAAGAGTTTTAATATTTTTGTTCCTGTCTCTCTTTGGCAACAGTGATTCTCCCATATGATAGGTTTGGCTATTGTTAACCACAATCTGTCTACAATCTGTCTTATACCTTCCTTTGCAATAAGGTAAGAAACAGAATTCTCCCTATAATGTGTCCCTACCCACCCAGCTATCAAATCTGTAGACTTTTAGTATATCAAGTAAATAGACCTTCAGGTCTTAGGGATACATGAGGATGTTTTGTTCAGTTTCAAGGCAACAGTTGGATATAACTACCTCTTAACCCTAGTTTGGAGGTACTACCTTAAAATTTGACTAAATCTGCCCTCAGGGGCAATTAAGTGGCACGATAGAAGGAGAATAGAGAGGGGCAAAGAAATTTGAATTAGGAGGACCTGAATTCAAATATGACCTCAGATACATCCTAGCTATGTGACCCAGGACAAGTCACTTAAACCTATTTGCCTCAGTTTCCTCAATAGCAAAATGAGCTGGAGAAGAAAATAGAAAACCCCCTTAGTATTTTGCCAAGAAAACCCCAAATGGCGTCATAAAGAGTCAACCATGACTAAAAGACTAAACAACAACAAATATCTTTCCTAGCCCAAGGAGAGAAATTGTCTGGGGAAGGAGGCAGCTCACTATAAAAGAAAAAACTTTGGGCTGGAAGTCAAGAGAGCTTGAGTTTAAATCATGACTGCCTAATATTACTTGTATAACCTTGGACAAAAATCACTTCACCTCTCTGAGCCTTGGTTTATTCCCCATATAAAATGAGGGGGTTGGACTCAACATCCATTGAGGACCCATTCAACTCTAAATGAGTGATCCTTTGAATTCATATTAAGCTATGAGATGTTTCCTTTTTGACACAGTAATACTTTTCCTTAATAGATCCAAAATGTCTCTTTGGTCTGGAACCAAGTAAGATTGGCCTTCATAGAAAAGAGCTTGAGATAATTAGAGAACCTTTCCTTATCTGGAGAAGAAATCAATATTACTTGTACCACCTATTTCATAGGGTGATTAGGACACAAGAGAATAATTAGATGATCCCTTAAATCCTTTCATGACCCAGAGCAAATCTTTCCACCTCTCTGCCTCAGTTTCCTCACCTAGAAAAAGAGAGATGAACTAGGTGGCTTCTAAGGCCCTTCCAGCACAAGAACTATAAAACTATATGATCCTTTTCTGGGAATGTGCTCTCATGTTCAGGTGGTTCTGAAGATCAAGTGAGAATTTTTTTTTAAGTGCTTAGGCATTGTCTGGCACATAGAAGCACTATATAAACATTAGCTATAATGATGATGATGATGATACTTAGTATAAAGCTTTCCATAGACATCCCATGATGATAGGGATCTTTTAACTCTCTTCAGACTTCATACAACACTGTTTTGCTGCTCTCTCTCTCTGTTTCTTTAACTGAGGTCCCTTCCCAACCCCCCCCCATCTATGATGATGATTTTATCCTGAATCATTCTGTATTATAATTTTCTGCATTTGTACTTTTCCCTCACTAGACTACCAGTTCCATGAGGACAAAATTGCTGCCTGATTTAATTTTTTTTATTTTCCCCACATCCCTCAGTGCTTAGCACAGCAGGTGCCTAATAATAAACATTAGAATTCAATTGAAGCCTATGAGGTTCATCACCAGCTCTATCCACCCTTTTTCCTAAGGGGGCAGGGAGCAAACTGGTTTTTAGAGCCAGCATATTCTGGGTAGCCCTGCTCAAGCCACAAACTGCTTACTACTTTGAAAACTAAGAAACAGGTGTCTGTCACTGCAAGACCAGAAGATAGGAAAAGGGAGAAGGGGAAGACTGGCAGAGGTTCAAGTACTTTTGGGTATATACAAGTGCTGATAACTGATAAAACACCAACTCATGATACAATTACAGTGAGAAACAAGGTCGAAAATAGAGACAACTTGAGGACAGACCCTCAAAATGTCACCCTTACCTTGGAGAGTAGAATTTACTCCAGTCTTGGGGCTTCCTTTTGCCTTTTTTTGTCCCATTAGGAAATGGGCTACATAGAAGAGCGGTGGGAAGTCTGGGAGTAGACACTGGACCCCTCACTTCACACATCACCTGAAGCCTGAATTCATCGTTACCTGCCCAATCTACCCCCATCCTCACCTCAGGTCCCAAGAATCACTGCAGTAAATATGTAACTTTTTTTCCAGAATTCATTCATGCAACCATTCATTCATTCAGTAAACATTTATTAGCCACCTACTGTTTATAAAGCATTATCCTAGGCATTGAAGTGGAGAAAATTGGAGAGAAAATTCATGCAAGATATAATCGAATCCTCATGAATTTAATAGTCTAGTAGAGTCTAATAGAGATACAACATAGAACAACCAAACTTTATTGAGTGCCTACAGTGGACAGAGTACAGTTCAGGAGCTGGACCTGTCTCTCTTTTCCTAATCCTCTATCATACTAGGATCCCAGGTATTACTGAGGAATGTAAGGCCTGAGAATATCAATACCTCAATCCCTCAGGGGTTTCTTGTTCATCTTCCTTTCCCTCTCCCCAATCAAAATAGCATCTGGCACTGACCAAATGTTTGGTCCTGCAGGAGTAGGGCCAGTGACTTTTTTTGTGGTTTCAAGATTCCCAAGCAAACTATTCTGGACTGTTATTCCTCTGTGCTATGGATGGGGAAATTAGAGCATAGAAGATATAATAGATTTACCCACAAATTCAGCAAGTATAGACCGAGGAATTCCAATGGCAAATTAAGACTGTCTTCCTGCCTTCCAGAAGACCGTGGATGGATAGATGAAAAAGCATTTATTAAGCCTTTGTGCAAAGTACTTGCAAAGGAGCGTCAGACAAAATGCTCAGGTTCTTGTTGGAAAACAGCCTCTAGGAGAAGGAGTGCCTTAGTTCTTTGGGAGTAGAAAGAGCTAGAAATTAGGAGACCTAACTTTTAGTCCAGAGTCAGTCAATAATTCTTCAGGTGAGCTCGTTCAGGGAATCTCCCCACTCTAGACCTTGCTCTAATTTCTCCAATTTCTTAAACTGTGGATTGCATATTCTAGATGAATGTGGGGCTCGCAAAATTATGACTTATAGTGTTTGATTAATATAAGTATTTTATATACATATATACCCTGGGTCATTCGAAAACTACTCAGGCGGAGTAGAGTAGATGTTTAAGAAGCCGGGTCCGCGACCTTTCGGCTCTGAAGTCTCTTCCAAACTTTGAAAGGCTGATTCCCATCTCACGTCCCCGCCATTCTGGGCTCTATGCCATGGTCGCAGCCTCAAATGTGCGCACGGAATCCATCACTGAGCTAACCTCCTGGCTACCTGGTCAGAGCACACAGCAGCTTGGGTTCTCGCAGTTTCTCTCTCTTCTCCTTTACTTTGACTCAAACTCTCGGTGGAGACAGAGAAAGGAAACCCGGAGACTGTCTGTCCTCCAAGCCCTCCGTGGGTGAAAGAGAGGCTGTAACCTCAGCCTCCAACCGCAGAAAAAAGTGTGGGGAGAGCTCAGGACTTCGTTCGGAGACCGGCAGGGACACGTATTAAGTTCAGACTTCCCAAAGACAACAGAGGGAGGGGAGAGTGATTTGGACCCGAGATCCGTGGAGGGCAGGGGGAAGCGCGGCTAATTCTGAGACTGAAAGCGATTAGGTGTCGGAAGAAAGTGTAAATGGGACTGTGAAAAGAGAGGGGAACCGCAGGGGTCTTCGGAAGAGTGCGGTTCTGGGGAGAGGCGGGAATCCGCGGATCCGGGAAGGAACCGGGTCCACAGATTGGGGCTGGGGTCTGAAGCTTTCTCGAGTTTGTGCCCCGCCCCCGGGAAAAGGTGCCCAGCCGCCAGGGCGGGCCGGGCCGCAGCAGCGGGAACCTGCTCGCGCAGCCCCAAGCGGCCCCAGGGCGGCGGAGCGGAAAGCTATGGAAAGTCAGGGAAGGAGAGCGGGGTGGGGAGGAGGGGGCCCGGGACCCGAGGGAGGCCCTGCCACAGGCGTGGGGGCGCACGGGTTAGGGACAGCCGGGCCCGGGAAGCGGAGGCGCGGGGCGGGAGGGAGCTGCGCGTTATTCGAGGGAGCCCTCGGAGGAAGCGGACCACGGGCGCATTCTCCAGTCCCTCAGAGCCGGAGCGAGGGAGCGAAGCAAGGACCCATCAGGAGGGAGGGAGAAGTCCCGAGGGCTGCGCTCTGCAGAGGGTGCCGCTGGAGGGGCCGCTTCTCCCAGCCTGGAGTCCGGAGAGACGGGGGTGGGGTGGGGGGGGAAATGGAGCGGTCCCTCCCTCGCGAGCCTGGCCCCCCAGGTAGGCGGGCCGCTGCTCGGGACCCGCCCCTCTCCGTCCATCAGGCGGAGCCTGGCCCGGGCCGGACACGGCCCCCGCACACTCCCCCGGCCCCCCTTCCGCGCCCCGCCCGCCCCTGCAGCCCCGATCGAGGATGGGGGGCACGCGGGGGAGGGAGAGGAAGAGAGCTGGGCGCCGGCCCTTCCCGTCTAGTCCCACTAACTCATCCCAAGTTGGCTCCCACGCCTCCCGCCCCTCTCACCCCGCAGCTCCCGGGCCGGGGAGGCCCCAGCCCGGGCCCCTCCCGCCGGTTACATAAGGTCCCTGAGCGGCCGCCCCCCACCGCGCCCCCGCCCGGTCCGAGCCCCCGGGGAGAGGCCGAGCGCCCACCCCGGCCTGCGGACAGCGCCGGCCCCGCGGGACCGAGGGGGAGCCGCCCGGCGCGGACCGGACCGGGGATTCCCCATCCCCTCCGCGCCCTCCTCGCTCTCCCCCGCCGCCCCTGCTCCAGCACCTGTCTCCGGTACCGAGGGAGGCGGGAGGCGCCGCTCTCCAGCGCGGACCCGGGAGTCGGAGCCCCGTTTCCCGACCCCCGTCCGGAGCTCCGGGACCGCAGCCCCCGCCCCCGCCTCTGCGGCCCCGCTCACCTCGACCTGAAGGTCAATCGGCCCGAGCGGCTCCGGCAACTTGTCCAAGTTCAGGTGCCCGGCCGGGAGCCTGGCGTCGCGCCGCCCCGCCCCGCCGGGGCCTCCTCCGGCTCGAGGCTGCTGCCCAGGCGGCTCGCCCCGTCCACCTGGTCGCGCCGCCGCCGCTGCCGCTGCTTCCGGCTCCGGCTCCGGCGGCGGCGCCTCCTCCGGTCCTCCGCAGACGCGCCTCCTCCGGGTCTCCCGTAACCGCCCCGGTCCCTCCTTCCCTCCGCCGCCGCTGGCCGCTACTGCTGCTGCTGTCACCCCGAACCCCGGCGCCTGGGCTCCGGCTGTCACCTTCTCGCCCACTTCCCGCCCGCGCCCGGCAGAGGGCAGCACCCGCCCCCGGCCTCCTCCGCCCCTCCCTGCCCCGCCCCGATGTAGTCTGGGAATCGTAGTCCTCCCGGAGCTTCGCAATCTCGGCCCTCGCCGCAGGGCACATTGGGTAGTTGTAGTCCCCATCCTCGCTAGGGACTCGGAGTTTTGCTTTGTGAAGAGTTACATGATTTTTGAATTGGAAGGGACCTGAGGTATCCAACTGAGGCCCACAGAGGGACAGTGACTAACACGGCTGGGAAAGAATAGAAACAGAACTCTCCTTCTCCACATCCTTTTACACACTGACAATACTAACAGTGACACTTCCGTCACCTTTGGGGGGCTTGAGGTTTGTGTGTTATGAGGGGAGGGTTGGCGTTTGTGAGGAGTTTGTAGGGGCAAAAATACTAGAATGGTTTGCCATTTCTTCCTTCGGCCCATTTTACAGATGGAGAAACTGAGGCAAACAGGACTAAGTGACCTGCAAAAAGCCACACAGCTCGTAAGTGTCGGAGGTCAGATTTGAACTCAGGAAGATGAGTCTGCGGGGCTGCATGCCTGGCACTCTGTGCACTATGGCGCCATCTAGCAGCCTCTGGTCAACGTGGTCCATGTAGCATTTGCTTTGCATCACTCTACAATGGTTTGGGAGCCCAAGCCGCGTGTTCAAATTTTACTTACTGACCCTTAGTACTTGTTTAAGCTTGAAAACGTCCCTTAACTCCACGGGCTTCAGTCCTGTCATTTGTAAAACTGAGGAGGCAGACTGGAGAGTCTGATGTCCCTTCCATCTCAGCACTGGGAACCCTCATGTCTAACAAAGGGTGGCGAGCTGGAGGCAGGAAAATTGGAGTTCAAATCCCACTTCAGACACTTAACCTATCACTCTCCTCTCCCTTACACCCGGTCCTTCCTATTTAACTGTGCCCAACCACGTGTGTAGTTATCCTTCCCTTTTAAAACGATTCAGATAAGAATCAGGTTCAGATGTCGCCTCCCCGCAATGATCTCTCCTTGTTCTATTTTATTTTGTTCCTTGATGAAACTCTTTTTGCCCACCCCATTTCTGTGCGGTAACGCTGCCCCTTCTTCCTCTCCCCTTCCCAGGGCATTCCCATTCCCCACCCCCCCACTCTTTCTTTTGAATCCATCCCAAGAAAACAGAATCAGCCCGGGCCCTCGGAGTAGCTGGGCCCGACTCCCGAAGATGACAAACAGGAGCTGCAAGACCCTCTCCCGTAGAAGCGTGCAACTGTTTAACCGACTCCTTCCCTTAGGGGTTCTCGCTCTCCTTCTGCGTCTCTTGCTGTGTGTTTGTGTCAGATCTTCTCTCGGCTCTAACTTTTTCTATTTCATTAAAGATTCTTTTTCATTCTATGAAGATTCTCTGGGCGGGTTTTTCTTGGTTCTAAGAAAATACTCTTTGCCTTCTGAAATATCATTCCTCCTGTTATTGTCCGCTAGAATACAAACTCTCTGAGGACAGAGAACGTTTTTTGTCTAAACGTTGTCTACGCCCAGGATTCAGGATTGGTCTCTGTGTGTAGGAAAGTTCATTCCGGCTACCTCTCTATCCTTTCTTTCATAATTTGGGTTTCTTAGGGGTTGGAAAAATATTTTTCTTACCGCAACCTTGACATAAAAGCAAGACCTGCATCTCATCTATCTTTGAATCATTAATGTGTAGCATAATACTTTCATCACTTAATAAATCTGGGTTGGATACAATAAGATTGATATGTTAATTTCAGCGGCTCCCCCTTGAAAAATATCAGACTGGACAAGAACTATTTTGAGGACTCGTTTATTATTAGGTAAAGTCAGAGAGTGACTATAAAGAAGTAGTAGTAGAAAGGCACAGCCTAGGGAAGAAATACAGGAATATCCCACAAGGGGAGTAGGACTGGGAAAGGAAAAAGGAAAAAAGGTTTCTGAACAATCAGTCATTCTATGCAGCTGTAGCAAAGCCCACCCTATTGTTGCTCATGTCATAGACGGAATAGTAGGACCTGAGGAAGACGTCTCCGAGGATCCAGAGGGGCTGGCCGTTCTGGGAGGGTAGGTAAGTGGGCTCAATACCTACAGTGCAGTATCCATTATTCTGTTCAATACAGAAGGTCAGGGGAGAGAGAGCACAGAGTCAGCCATGCTGAACCTTCAGGGATGTTGACATGTAAGGCCCAAACTTGTTCAGAACCATAGCCTTTCCATTGATGTAAACGCTTTCCCCTTAATCCAAAGCTGCTCCGCACCCCTGTGATTTCTCCTTGTCTTATATTATCTGCTATCTTGAAGTTAGCTTTATTTTTTTTTTCTGAGAAAAGGGCTTAAAGTAATGAAGGTGGAGAAGAAGTTATAAGAAGCAACTAGGTCGTGAGAAGATCATGAAAAGGAACTTTTCTACTACCAACATTCCTATTTTGCAGGTGAAGAACCTGAGGCCCAGGGAAATAAAGATTATGTAGGCAGGAAGAGTTTGAGTGGAATTTGAATCCAGGTCCTTGAAATATGACAATCCCTCCTCAAGATCTTTCTCCACTCCTGGGAGTCCCCTCCCCAAAATTGGTGGAAATTATGGGGAGACTCTACTTACATTGAGGATGTAGGCAGATGGTGACAGAGGGAACTGTACTCCATTGATGAGGAAGGAGATGGTGGGCAGGTTCTGAATGCTATTGCAGTCCACCACATACTAGGGAGAAGAACAGAAGGGCCCCAAGTCACCCCATTTACACAGAAGACCTCTGAATGAGAACAGTCCTCATAAAAAAGCCTAATTTAGGCCCAGAACTTCCCAAGCACAAGATACCAGTCCTATTCCCCTCCTATCCCTAGTCCCACCTTAAGAGTAGACAGATTAAAATTAAATGTTGTGAAATTACAATGTCAGAGCTTGATCCCAAAGAAGAAATTCAAGAAGGCCTCCCAACTAGATAGGGAACACTGCATATGAGGACTGACATTTTCCATACTTGATTGGTTATACTGAATTTTTCCCCCTTCTTTTTTATTCTTTGTTTTAGTGACTTTTCTCCTGGAAGGGATACATTGGGAAATGTAGGTAATGTGAAAACTATAGATATCAATAAAAATCTTTTTTTTTTTAAACAAGAATAGCCAGAACAAGAAGATTATATGAAGATCAGTTCTGATGGACGGGGCTCTTTTCAACAATGAGATGATTGAGAACAGTTCCAATGATCTTGTGAGGAAGAGAACTATCTATACCCAGAGAGAGGACTGGGAATTAAGCGTGGATCATAACACAGCATTTTCACTCTGTTTGTTATGGTTTGTTTGTTGTTTGTTCATTGTTGCATTTTATTTTCTTTCTCATTTTTTTTTCTTTCTGATCTGATTTTTCTTATGCAGTACAATAATTGTATAAATATGTATACATATTTTTTAAACATGTTTAACACATATTGAATTACTTAACATCTAGGGGAGGGAGTGGAAAGAAGAGGGGGGAAAATGTAGAACACAAGGTTTTGCAAGGATCAGTGTTGGACAATTATCCATGCATATGTTTTGAAAATAAAAAGCTTTAAAAAAAATTTTTTTAAATACAAGAATAGCCAGAGTAGGTAATCGACTAACAAGGAGATTGTAATTGGAAATAAAAGGACTCTATTCACAAACTTATTCTCTGGTGCTTTGGACTCAGCCACTACAAAATTAATCCTTTCAACTAAGTACTTCCTGCTCTGGGTGTTCTCTTTTAAATTGCCCAGATTCCTGGGAGGGGTATATAATTTCTAGTAATAGTAATTATAACAGTTCACATTAATAAATCCCTATATATTGTATTGTTATTGTCGTTCAGTTGTGTCCTATTCTCTTTAACTCCATTTGGGAGTCATTTGGCAAAAATACTAAAATGGTTTGCTATTTTCTCCTTCAGTTCATTTTAGAGAAACTAACTTGCCCAGGGTTAATGACTTTCCCAGAGTCACACAGCTAGTAAATATTTGAGGCTAGATTTGAATTCAGGTCTTTCTGACTCCAGGCCTGAGCTCTGTCGCTGTGTTACCTGGCTGTGCCATTGTACATATATAGAATCATCAAATTTAAGTCTGGAAAGGACCTAGAGGTCATCTAGGAAACTGAGACTCAGAGAGATAAAAGTGATATCCTCCTACATTTTAGAACTGATACTAGAACCCAGACCTTTTGTAACCAACTCCTGGAGTGTAATTTCTTGTTATTTTTGTTAGTTATGCTTTGTTTCAAAGAGGACCAATGCCATCATGGGATGATGTATTGACTTTCTCATGAATTGGATTTAAGGGCGGCAGAATTGTACAAAGTCATCAGCCTCACTCTTTTTTTCTGAGTCATCAAAGTCCAGTGGCAGGACAAACATCAAGATGACTGGCCATGACCCAGGATGCAGTGGATGATCTTGGTTTGTTTCATGTCTAAGCAAGCATTCAATGCTTCATCTACCTTCATGGCTACTGGAACAAATTCTTCTCATCTGCCCATTTTTCTGGGGGAAGTTTTCACATGCTTGGGGTAAACATTCCACTAACTCAATGACAAGTTTAAGGGTTTAGCCTGTCTACCAAGACAGTTTTACCAGGATGTGGCTGCTATGCATGCTTCTTGGAGCCACAATGAGAACTAGGTGACAGGTAGACACCAATGATGGATGAGCATCCTGGAAAAAGGCTCAGTAATAAGAGTGATAGGAATAAAAACAGGAATTATCCCAACCTGGGACAGGTAACCAATGAGATATAGGGGTCTCTTCTTTACCCCCATCGCAAGATATCTTATGCTATGCTTATCTATATGTATGTCATACCTGTCACCCAGTAAACATCATTGAGGAAAAGATTGTTTTTTTCATCTTTGTTATCTTGCTTACAGTAGGCACTTAATAAATGTTAATTGACGTTAAACATACCTGTCCATACTGGTCCTGCTGGCCTCCTGTTGCCTGAAGGAAAGCACTCATGTACTGCTGAGGCACAGTGAGGAGGGAGGTACCAGTGTCCACAATGGCCTGGCAACCCTGGGAACACCAACCAGTAGCTTGACCCCCAATGGAAAACCTAGAAGAAGCCAAGGAAGGGTTGCCTCAGTCCTAGGAAGTCTGGAACACCAAGTCCAAGAGCAAGTGACTCCTTTAGCAATTCTCCTCCCAGTTCCCAGCAAAAGGGGACAGCTGGAAGGGACTTTCAAAGGCCAGCAAGTCTAATCCCCTCATGTTATGGATGAGGAAGCTGAGGCAAAAAGAGGTTGGCAAGGGTCATACAACCCCACCATATCCCACTAAAAGATCATAGATTTGGAATGACAGATGAGGAGATTGAGGCACAGAAAAGTTAAGAGACCCACACAATAGGCAAGATTTGAACTCAGAGCTTCCTAATTCCAGGAAAAGTCTAGCCACTCTACCATCTAAATTCAGCATCTTAAAAATCAACTCTAGTCACAGAGGCCCCTTTTACCTAGCTATGAAGAGTTCAGGATTCCAGGGATTGCCTTGGTCTCTCCCTGTTTCCTAGCTTAAAGAACCTATGCAAATCAGATATTTTCTTTAAAGGATTTCCATAGAACAGAGAGAGGGAATATGATTGCCATCATCTACCTCAATCCCATTGTCTTGGGTCTAAAGAAAGTTCTTTTTGTGTCTATTCTAAATCCCACCTGCTACAAAAACCTCATCAACTCCTGTTCTTTTTCTAACTTTCCTTTCATGGGTTCCTTTCCTATAGACTCTTTGCAGGTAGAAAGAGCTTTGCTTTTTAGAATCGGAAGTCCAGGGATTGAGTTTTAGCTCTGACACTAACTAGCAGGGTAATCCCAGGCAATTTACTTCATTTTTCTGGCCCCAATTTCCTAATCTAGAAAAGGGGGGGGGGAAATACTTATATTCTTTTTTTTTTTTTTTGAAGCAAATGGGGTTAAGTGACTTGCCCAGCTTATATTATTCTTGATATAATCTGGATTAATATTATGTCTGGCTCTCCTCCTCCCACCCCACAGACCAGTCCTTCAATAAATATTTAATGATGAGTAAATCTCTATCTCTCACTTCTCCCTCTTTTTTAATCTGTTAGATCCTGAGGTTCTAAAAACAGACTGTGGTAAATCAGGCTTTGGGAAAACCATTAAAATACTTCCCTGCTATCAAAGCATGCATTGTTTTTCTTTCTCATGATTTTCCCTTTTTGTTCTGATTCTTCTTTCATAACATAACTAATGTGGAAATATGTTTACTATGATGGCATATATATATAATATATAGGGAAGGGGTAAGAGGAGGAAGAGAGAGAGAAAAAAATTTAGAACTCAAAATTTTATAAAAGAGAAAGTTGAAAATTATCTTTACACATAATTAGAAAAAATATAATACTATTGGTGGAGGGGGAAAAAAAGCACTTGCCTTGTGAATGTCTCACATTGTACATGTGAGACATTAAATGAGGAATATGAATCTGGGAGATCTCAAAATCCTTAGGGGGCTTAAAATCCTCTTGTTTTCCAAATTTTCCCTTCTAAGTCCCCACTACCACCACTATAATCCACATCCTCCTCCTCCACAACTCACTCTTGGATGCCAATTTGCCAGTAGAGTTCTTGAGTGACAGGTGCCCAGTAGATTTGACCGGTGTACAGGTTGTTGTCAACACCTCCAAAGATTACCTCACCGCCATTCTGAGAGCTTTGCTGGCTGCAAAAGAAAAAGAAATTATAGGAAGTTTGAAGAAGAGGTAGGAAGAGAGGAGAAATGATTGAACTGTTTCCTCATAAGACTTACAAATCCCTGAAATTTGCTATGATACAAAGAAAATCAAGACCATGGTCCCTGCCTTCTAAAAGGTCACGATCTAGTCAACAGGACAATATGTGAATAATTAGTTGATGTTTTGTTGTTCAGTCACATTTAATTTTCCCTGATCCCATTTTGGGTTTTCCTGGCAAAGATACTGGGGCAGTTTGCCATTTCCTTCTCCAATTAATTTTACAGATGAGGAAAGGTTAAGTGACTTGCCCAGGTTCACACAGCTAGTAAGTATGGCTAAATTTGTCCTGACACCAAGCTTAGCATTCTATCCACTGCTTCACCTGGTTGAACATTAAATGTAAGTACTACAAACCAAATAATGAAGCTACCCAGTGAAATCCTAATTCAGAACTTAAATGATTCATAGAATTCATAGAGTCAGAGCAGAAAGAGACCTTAGAAGCCACTGAATCCAACTTTGAACTATGTTCAGTTGCCTTTGATGTAGTTTTTGCACAATTCAGTGACTTGCCAGATAGAGGGCTAGACCTGGAGTGAGGAAGAGTTGAGTTCAAATTCTGCCTCATATTTATTAACTATGGGACTCTGAGAAAGTCACTAAATCTCTTTTTTGCCTCCTGATGCTCATCTGTAAAATAGGGAGATTAATTGTTCCTCTCAGGGTTGTCGTGGGAATAAAATAAGATACTCATGAAACATTTTGCAAATCTTAAAGAATTCTATAAATGCTAGCAGTTATTATTCTAGGGATAAAAATCTCTCTGAAACAAGCAGACCTTCTTCAACCCCCAAGCCAAGCTTGTTATCTTTCTGGCTTTTGGGATGAAGTCTGCTGGTAATTATAAAGGGATGAGGATCAGGACTATAAAGGAATGGGGAAGGGGAGGGAAATTTAGCATTTTGTTAGCAAAGGCCTTTCCTGGCCATATGACATATGGCCTTTATCTCACCAGACTGGTGGCTGAATTCTAAGTCATACTGAACAGAGACTCTATTGACAGTGTAAGTGTTGAAGGTTGAAAGCCAGCATTTTGAGGTTTGCAGAGCGCTTTACATAATTTCATTTGATCCTCACAATAACCATGGAAGGTACAAATGAGGAAACTGAGGCATAGAGATCTTAGGTGATTTTTACAGGATCACACAGTTACTAAGTGTTGGAGGCAAGATTCAAATTCAGATGTTCTTGGCTCCTTGCTGTTATATTACACTACTATGTTGCTAATAGAGATCCATAGTTAATTAGAGAGGTGACTATCTGAACTGCAAGTAGATGGTCCCAAGAAGGAAGGAGGGGCACCTAGGTGACTCAGTGGATAGCACACCCGATCTGAAGTCAGGAACATTCACTTTCATGAGTTCAAATCCAGCCTCAGACATTTACTAGATGTGTAACCCCTATTTATCTCAGTTTCCTCATCTGTAAAATGAGTTGGAGAAGGAAACCACTCCAAGAAAACCCTAAAGGTGGTCAAACAAAAAACATAAGACTGAAATGACTAAGCAACAACAAAGAAGGAGAAAAAGAAAGAAGTGAGTTGTAGAGTCTCCCAAACGAATGGCCCGTGGATGGGATCTCATTCTGTTCAAGTGTTTAACCAGTCTCTATGCTAAATGCCTTTGCTTGTAAATGACTATGATAAACAAAACTAGAGTTAATAGGCAACAGAAAAGACTGAATCCTCAAATGAGAAGCAGAGGACTGTTTCCTCCAAACCTTTCTTAACTTCCCTAGCCAAAAGTGATCTCTTTTCTTTCAATTTTCCTGAAGCTCTTTCTCAGGATCTTTCCTTTGCTCCTATCACACCCTTCCTTCTGTTATACTTATACATATATACATATGTATATATATTATACATAGGAAACCAAGACACACACTTTTACCATGCCAGCTGGTTTGCCCCTCTTCCCTTTAAAATCATACTCCCTCTCCTACTCCTTTCTGGAAAGGAGCCCTGGAGTGATTTGTATAATCTATTCCAGTAGTCCTGGCAGAAGATGCTTAAATAAAGGTAGTAAATCTCAAAAAAGATAGCTTTGGGAATCCTTAGATTCAGTGGGAAATGCTAACACAAAAAGGAAGCATACCAACAAGTAAGAAAGGAAGGGAGCAAAAAGCACTGATTTACCTGAAGCCAGAAAATGCAGGGAATATGCCCACAATGCCTAGAGTCTGAAGGGGGTATGCTGGTAAATGTTTAACAACTGGCTTTCAGGAAGATATGTGTGCACGTGCACACTTTAAAGCTTAAATTTGCACTATTTACATTTTCTTCATCACTTTCTTTAGGGTAGACAATAAACAAAATAATAAATCAAGCCCTGATTTGTAATTTTCTGACTTGGGAGGCATAAATGTTCATACTTAAAATGGAAAAATCAGCTCTCCCGAGAGAAATTCCATCACTCCTTGGAGTGAGAGGGCAGTGACTGTGAGATTTGGAGTTTGTTAAAAAGTAAAATCTAAAGAGACTTTAGAAAACTGATCTGCAAAGAAGGAAATGAGCGCCATCTGCTGGGAGAGAAATAAATTTCAGGCAGTGTGGAAGTAGACCTGAGATCAAAAAAAAAAAAAAAAAAAAAGATCAGAAAAATCAGACCTATTGTGGAAGCAGCCAGTACAAAGAAAGCAATGAGATCCTGGGAGAGTAAAGGGGAGAAGCAGTAGAGAGAGGACTGAACCCAGACCTGGATTCAAATCTTACCAATAACTCTTGCTAGGGAGATAACACAGAGGAAATAACACACACACACACACACTTTGGGGACCCTCAGTTTTCTTATCTAAAATAGGAGGAAACGAACTCTGAAATCCTTTCTGATTTGGAATCTATGATTTTAGAGTACAATCTTACAATCTAGTGACAGTTGCAGCAATGATGGAATATTGACCAAAGATTTGCTCTAGAAAGGGCTATTCAACAAGACAGGTGAATGGTACAGTGGATAAAGTACCAGACCTGAGTTCAACTCTAACCTGACACTTCCTAGCTGTGTGACTCTGGGCAAGTCACTTCATCCTGTTTGCCTCAGTTTCCTCACCTGTAAAATGAGCTGGAGAAGGAAATGACAAACGACTCCAGTATCTTTGCCAAGAAAAACCCCAAATGAGATCACAGAGCGTTAGACACAACTGAAGTGACTGAATAGCAAAATGTGATACAAAGGAGCCCCAAAAGGAGGCACAGCATGGAGGTGCAAATCCAAGCCTCCCCTTTTGTTGGGGCTCCGACCAGGGCACCAGTGTAAGTCATGGGAATTGGAGCTCTCTTGTGGGAGAAGGTCTTTGATCACCCCCTTTGTTGTTTTCTGTGTCCTTTGATGCATAAATGAATTGTTCAATGTTTTGAAACTTGTGAGCTAGCATGCTAATGTAGGAGACTGGAAAGTGCTAAATTTCTATGCTCTTTCCAAGTTGAAGCAAGAATCCCTAAAACTTAGAGGTTCCTAGAGTGTGCCCAGGCCCTTTGTGTGATGAGACAGCTATAGAGCTCTAAAAAGCAGAGAATCTTTAAGAAAAAGTGATCTGAGTCAGACAGAATAGGACTTTCCAACTATTCTCTGTACCTGTGATGGCAAACTTATATCAGATTTGCCGGCTCATGGAGCCTCATTCACAGAGGAAAGTTTTTGTAACTTCCAAGATAACTGGCCTGAACATATTTCCATTTCTCTCCACAGTTAATGTTTCTGCATATCTTCTGAATATTAGTAATATCTCTCTGGAAGGATTAGCATGAAAGAGTAATTCATAACCAGTATGGATCAATATGCCATAGGATTTACAGTATTTTCATATTTTTATTTTCATCATCAGCAAATATTTGGTGAACAAGAAAATGAAATCTTTTTATGTCACTAGTTTACTAAATTTGTGATGAAATAGAAAGTGATGCCCAGGGATAACTCAACTATGCTAATTTGGGAAAAAGAAATGAAGAATTAAGTGTCTGGAGAAAGCAAAGCATGATGGGAATAATACATTAAAATGTACTAAGCACAGTGAACATTAACTATGCTCTGTTTATAACACAAGAAAATATGTGTTATTGCATTGTACGATATATTTATTTTTGATAATATTATATGTGATAGTCTATATTTAATTGTATTATTTGTATATATTGAATAACATTTTGTTTCCAGATTAGCCATGTTGCAAAAGAAAAGTTATAGTATTATATAACTTTATATAATGAAATATAATTAATTCAAATATATTAATCAATAGATTATAATATTTATTACATTATATACAACTATATTGTGCTGTTGTATTATATTATGCTATATTTCATTGTTATATTACAAGTATGTTATAATTTCTTTTTTTAGTAAAATTTTGTATGTTATGTATTGATCTTTAAAATTAGAATCAGGGGGCAGCTAGGTGGTGCAGTGGATAGAGCAATAGCCTTGAATTCAGGAGGACCAAGTTCAAATCTGTTCTCAGACACTTAACACTTCCTAGCTGTGTGACCCTTAACCCCAGCCTCAGGAAAAAAATAAATAAAAAAATAAAATTAGAATCATTCTGTCATTTATGAAGTATACATTCACCAACATGTCACTCAAAGTTTTTAAATAGGATTATCAGCATCTATTTATAATGTCTGTTAATAAAATGATTTACAATTTTGTTCTAAAAAAAAGTAGGAGATAGGAAATGATAGTAGGATGGATTTTTGTGCTGAAGGAAGTATATAATATCATGACACTGGAGACACTGGAGACTAGAGGAAGGAACCTTTAGATAATGGTAGAAAAAGCAACAGGAAAGGACACAGGGTCATGTCAACAACCTTGGTTTGTGGAATTGAAGTTAAGAGGCCTGGATTTTGACATTCACTAGCTCTGTAACTAGTTTACTTCTCTGATCCTCATTTTCCTCATCTGTAAAATGGATATAATAACACATTAATTACCTATTTCACAGGGCTTCTTTAAGGTTTAAGACGCTAAGCTTTAAAGTTTAACTTCCCTCCCCCCCCAAAATGGAACATTTTGTAAGCTTTAAAGAAATATGAATGAGGGAAAAACATGGAGGAAAAGAAGGGTAAGCTGAAAGATGCAGAGAGAGAAAGATGAAGATCATGTGCCCTCTGAGCTCCTTACTTGCCAAGGTAGAAACTGAAGATGGGGTTTGTAAGGACGTTCTGCTGCAGCATGCCCTGCAGGGCTGTGGTGGCTCCTCCAACGGCCAAGGCAGGATAGGCCATGCCCATGATACCATCAAACTGGGCATAGACAAAATTAGTTCCTGGCTCATTCTCACTCAGACCAAACTCCTGGTTGGGGACCTTGATTCCCTGAACCTAAAGGAAAGCACAATGAGGATGATAGATGTTAAAAGGAGATTGTGAGCATGATCATCCAGATAAGGGCTTTAGGGGGCTGTGGTAGCCAACTTTGAGGGGATGAGGTCTCAGAGTGCCTAAAGGCTTTTTAAAGTGCCACACTTGCTTTGAAGCTGCCCTTCCCTACACCTCCCTATTATTCTCAGCCTAGACTGCACTCCTTGTCTCTTACTGACTCCTATTTCCTCATCTGTAAACTGTAATCTTGTTCAGTGAGGTCTGATTTTTCATGATCCCATTTGGAGTTTTCTTAGTTTATTATTTCCTTCTCTAGTTCATTGTACAGATAAAGAAACTAAGACAAATAGGGTTGAGTTGCCCAGGACCATACAACTAATAAGTATCTAAGGCCAGATTTGAACTCAGAAAGATGAATCTTCCTGACTCCAGATTTGGCATTCCATCTGCTTCCCTCATATGTAAAATTAAAAGAGTTGAATGGCATGATTCCTAGATTCTGTTCAACTATAAATTTTAAGATTTTTCAAATCTTATTTAACCATCAAAGTTCTTTCCTCCCATAGCTGACTCTACCTTTTTAGCTCTGAAATTCTATGATTCATTCTATAATTTGATTCATATTGAAGTCAAAGAATCTTAAAATTGAAATGGATCCTTGAAATCAGTTTGTCCAACTCATATCCCCAAAAAAATAATCTCCTCCCAAGAAACCTTTAATGGTCATCCAGATTTACTTCTGATGACATCCTGTGATGAGGAACTCATTACATTTCTGAGGAAGCCAATTCTACTCTGGGCTAGCTCCAATTGTTATAAACTTTCTCCCTCATATCAAGCTGAAATCAAGCCTCTGCAACTTCCAGTCACTTCTTTGTTGGACCATTTGGGGCCAAGCAAATCAAAGCCAATTCCTTTTTCACATGATGAGTTTTCAGATACTGGAAGGCAACTCTCACATCCCACCCCCTTCAAGACTTCTCGAGATCTAACATCTTCAATCCTTCGGCCTGTTCAGGTCAAAGAGTACAAATCAGATTCCTTTCAAGAGGGCAAGAGAAAGAATCGAGAGAACAAAAAAGATGGAAAGGAGCAGGAGGAGAGGAGAGGGAGCTACTCACAGTCATAGTGTCATAGCCAAAAAACCCAGTGAGACTACCACTGCCATACTGCAGGGAAAAGGTCTGTCCATTGGTAGAGTAGGTAGAAGACTGGCTGGGGTTGAATCGGGCATGGCCACCTAAAGAAAGAACCCAGAGAACTTAGTATTAAGTTCATTAAGAGCTGGAATAGCACTTATATCGTTCATTCAGGTTTGCAAAGAATCCTATAGATGTTGACTCATTTGATTCTGATAATAAAAGGGCAATTGCTATTATTATCTTAATTTTGTAGATGAAGAAAACTGAGGCAAATAAAGATTAAATGACTTGACAGTGACTAAGTGTCTGAGATATTAATTTGACCTCAGATTTTCCTTTCTCTTAAATACTTTAGAGATTATTTTATCCAATTTCCTCTTCTTTGTTATTATTCAGTTCAGTCCTCTATGAGCTTAATGACCCTTGGATTATAGCACATCAATATTGTCCATGGGCCTTTCTTGGCAAGGATATTGAAGTGGTTTTCAGGGCAGCTAGGTGGCTCAGTGGATAGAGCACCAGCCTTGAATTCAGGAGGACCAGAGTTCAAATCTGGTCTCACACTTAACACTTCCTAGCTGTGTGACCCTGGGCAAGTCACTTAACCCCAGCCTCAGGGAAAAAAAAAAGAAAGAAAGAAAGAAATGGTTTGCAATTTTCTTCTCCAATGGATAAAGGCAAACAGAGATTAAATGGCTTGCCCAGGATCACACAGGAAATATCTGAGACCATATTTGAACTCAGGTCTTCTTGACTCCAGTTCCAGCACTCTATACTGAACCACCTAGTTAGTGCCTCATCTTACAGGTGTGGAAACTAGGTCTATAGAGCTTAAGTGACTTGATTAGAGACACACAGTTTTTAGTGGCAGTCAGGCCTTTAGCTTGATTCTCCCAACTCCAAGCCCAGTGCTTTTTTCATTGTCCATGAATTATAGGCTGATGGAGAGGATCTGAAGTTTGTAGATCCTCATAATAGCCTCCTCTCCCTAGACAAGCTTAGGTCCAGGAATAGAAGCTAAGACACTTGCCTTCTCAGTTTGGATGGAAAACCAGCAGTCAAATCAGGTTCAGTAAGGGAAAATCCTCATCCTCATCCTCATTAAGGTTAGAGGGTTTGAGTAACATCTGCCCAGACTAGGACTCCCCTCCCCCAGTTTACATTTGTTTGCACCTCTATTATGAATTTATCATGTAATTAATGTATATTCTAATTTTCTAGGTTGGTGTTTTTCCCCAGCACTAGGCTGGAAACTCCACTAAGGCAGGGATCAAGTCTTTCCTTATAGTCTGTGGGGCAATACTAAGTGCTTGAGGAATCTGTCTCTTGTAAATGACAAAGACATCCCATCCTGCAATAATACTCATCCACAGAGATCTTAGTTCTCTCAGAGGCATTAGGAAATTGAATGATTTCAGGAGGTCCAGATCCACTTATCTCAGGGAATTCCAGCTTTTTCCTACTTATTTCCAGGGCACATTCTCAACTCCTACCATGACTGATCACACCCACTTTTGCAGTCAAATTGGATGACTTTTCTCTGGATTTCCAAGTTTTCCAGGAAACTGGAAAGTGATCCAAACCTTGGGGTTTTGCCAGAGGTAGAGCAAGCATATCTAGGACCCATTTACTCATTGAGAATACAGAGTAATGACTAGATCTTATACTTCTCCTAAATCTCCTCTGCTCCTGTACCTCCTCCCCCCATAAACACACAAATTATGAATGCTTCATAAAAAATATGTGGATGCTCCTCTCCAAGTATGCACTTTGATTTTTTTTTTCAAGGCAATTGGAGTTAGGTGACTTGCATAGGGTCAGGAAGCTAGAAAGTATTAAATGTCTAAGGTCAGATTTGAACTCAGGTCCCTCTGACTCTATATCCGCTGTGCCATCTAGCTGCCCCTATGTAATTTAATTTTGAGAAAGTAAATGAGATGCTAAAGTTCCCTTCCACAAGGATCCTCCCCTCCTACTAGATGCCATATCTTCTTCAGTTGAGGACTCTGTGTCTCCCTCCCTCTCCCCTCCCCACCATCTGAAATACTCACTGCAGGCCTGGCTCTGGCAATAGATGGAGGGCACCCACAGGTTGGAGGAGCCAGTGTCAAAGAGGACGAGGAAGTTCTGGGGTGGAGTCCCAATGCTGATCTCCCCATAGTAGGAAGCCTAGAGAAAAGAAAAGAGTCCCATCATTCCTGCTCAACCCAGTAGATGCTCCCACCCACAGTGGTTGTGTCCTTGTATTGCCCATCCTTAACCTAGCACAGCTCTAGAAGGATGATTGTGGGCATCGAATCCTCTTCCCTCCTTTAACCTATCCCATTTCTCTAAACAAAACCAAGACCTGACTGACCCATGTACTTGTTGAATGTAGAGAGAAATAGAAAGTGTTGTCTTAGCTGCCCTCAGAGCCTTGGGTCCATTCAAAGGTGTTTATTGTATTGAGCTACTCAAGGTTAACTGAAATTAGATGGCTCAGTGGATAGAGCATCTAGTACTCTAGAACTCTAAAAGAATCTTAAAGTATACATGAATGGGGCAAGTATTATACTGACTGGTTGGAGAATGATCTGAGTAAATCTTTAAAAAGTCACATGAGGAGACAGTCTTTTTAAAGCTAATTTGATCCTGAAGATTGGAAGAAGGGAGGCTATGCCAGATTTATGGGTTTATAATTAGGCAGAGAGAAGGAGCAAATGTTCAGAGCCAGTATAGTTGGAATGCAAAATTTGAGTTGGGTCATCATGGAAATTTAATGTATACATAAGATAATTGGGGGAGTTTTGAGGGATTACTAATTGAAGAAACATTTTCCCTAGTTGATAGAGTAATGTTACCTAGTCTTATAGTTGGAGAGATTTGAGAGAAAGATGTTCCCCCTAAACATCTCTACTACCTGGGTATTAGCAAATTCCTTTGGGCTCAAAATTCACAGTAGATAACGACCAGAGTAATCTAGTGATTGACAAATGCAAAGATGCAAGCTTTGAGGACACTGATGAAAACTGAAAAGCAGTTTGGCAAAAACTAAGTATAGAGCAATATTTCATAGCATATGCCAAGATAAGGTCAAAATGGGTACATGATTTAGACATAAAATGATATCATAAACAATTAGGAGATCATGGAGTAGTTTAATTGTCAGATCTATGGATAAGGGAAGAATTTTGACCAACCAAGAGACTGAGAGCATTATGGAATAGAAAATGAATAATTTTGAATACATTAAACCAAAAGGGGTTTATATAAACTAAACCAATACAGCCAAAATGAGAAGGAAAGCAGAAAACTGAGGAAATACTTTAAAGCAAATTTCTCTGATAAAGGCTTGATTTCTCAAATACATAGAGAACTGAGTTAAATATATAAGAATATAAATCAATTTCCAGTTGATAAATGTTCAAAAGACAAACAGATAATTTTCATAGGAAAAAATAAAAACTACCTGTAGTCATATTAAAAAATGTTCTCAATTGATTAGAGAAATGCAAATTAAAACAACTCTTAGATAACACCCCAAACTTATCAGATTGGCTAATATGACAGAAAAAAAAATTACCAGTGTGGGGAAAAATATGAGAAAATGGGGTGCTAATACATTATTGATGAAGTTATGAACTGATCCAAACATTCTGTAGAACAATTTGGAATGATGCCCAAAGGGTTATAAAACTGTATGTATCTTTTTACCCAGCAACACCATTAGGTCTATATCCCAAAGAGATTAAAGGAAAAGTGAAAGGACAATTCTATTTGTGGTGTCAAAGAATTGGAAATTGAGGGGAAGCTCATCAACTAAGGAATGGCTGAACAAGTTGTAGTATATGATTGTGATGGAATACTACTGGACTATAAGAATTAATGAGCAGGATGCTTTCAGAAAAACTTGGAAAGAGTTATATGAATTGATATAAAGTGAAGAGAGCAGAACCAGGAGAGCATAATACACAGTAGCAACTATACTGTATGAAGATCAACTGTGAAATTATGGAATCTTCTAATTAACTTCCTCATTTTTACTGATGGAAAGATTGTGTGATTTGCCAGATCTATGGCAGATCCGAGTCTCCATTGCTGACCTCAGTTCAAAGATGTCTTCTCTACCAGGGAAGTATGAAAGGGAAGGGAGAAAGGAACACAGAAAGGTGGGGGGAGGGGGAGAGAGAAGACATCAAGATAAGATGATAGGTGCCATGAACATATATGTGACTTTATGACTTGGATGAAAGTTAGCTCCTTCCAAAAACATTTTTTTTTCCTCTGAAGGGCAGAAGGAGAATTATGGAAGGGACAGAGTAGAAGAGAATAGCCAAAGCTTACAAGTATGTGTAAGCATATACTTATAACTGTGACTCAGTTATAGCACATGAGATTGGTTTTAGGGACCTGAAAGCCGAAAATCTGATCTCCACTAGACCTCCATTTTCTAAGCTCCTAGAGAATAGGAGTGTTTTTATCCTCCCATTCAAGACCCTAGAACTATCTGATGCATTTTTTAAAAAATTTGATCCTCTGACTTCACTTATGGGCATCCTAGGTAGGCCTGGCAATAAAAAGACTCATCTTTCTGAGTTTAAATCCAGCCTTTGTCACTTGCTAGCTGTTGACCTTGGACAAGTAACTTAACCCTGTTTGCCTCAATTTTCCCATCTGTAAAATGAGCTGAAGAAGGAAATGGCAAACCACTCCAGTGTCTCTGCCAAGAAAACTACTAATGGGATCATGAAGACTGAACTGGAATACTGAACTGACACAATTGAAAAACAATAACAAAACAAAACAAAACAAAAATGTGCCAGATGTTGTGCTAGGTTTTAGGGATCCAAAGACATGAAACAGTCCCTGGCCTCAAGAAGATTATTTTCTAATATGGGGTTGACATATACACAATAAATTCAAGCTCTAGCAACTGGGAAGGTTAGGAAAGATCTCATGCAAGAGGGAGCTTTTGAGCTGAGCTGGGAAAGAAATTTTGAATTGAATTGTCCAGGAAGAAAACTGGCCTTAGAATCAGGAGACCTTTATCTAAATCTCAGTGTAAATAATTTAACTGTGTAAGGTCCTCTTTACTGCTTGTTACTTCAATTCCCTTATCTCCAAATTAAGAGGATTAGTTGAATTCTTTCAGATCCTTTCCAGTGAGGGAAGAAAAAGAAAAACATCACTCTAAATCTCCTGATTTAGGTCTATGCACAAGAAGAAGAGGAAAGCTTGGTGGAATCTATTTGCAGGTAGGTGACTGACTAGCCTGGAAGGATCTGCTAAGGAGAGAAGAACTTGCTTAGGAAAGCTGGGACCCAAGGCTCAGTACTAGTGAAATAGAAGAGAAGGGTACTCACATCCATGTAAGCCATGGGTTCAAAGGCCACACTGAAATCCTTGAAGTGATATTTCTTGGCAGGGTCATATTTGTGAGTTTTCAGGAATTCCTCCAGAACACCTTCTTCCTTCATGGTATCACGGATGGATTTACCCTTCTTCAGGGGGACTCTGCAGAAGAAGGTGGCAAGTCAAGGACAAGAGCTTTCCTTTCTCTCTATTCCTGGAACTTTTCCTGTCTCTCAATTAGTCAGTTAGGTAACTATCATTTATTAAGCACATACTCTGTGCAAGGTATGGTGCTAAGCACTAGAATTAGAAATATAGTTATCCCTTTTACATCACAACTTTGCCCATTCAAAATTTTGATATATCATGGGTTAGCATAAAAAATCAAATGGGAATTTTGGGGAAGTTTTCTGGAAGCCACAGGTCATAATAAAGGCACATAATGTCAAAAAAAAAAAAAAAGTATAGAAACTTAGAAATTCAGAAAATATATGTAGAGTATTGTATAATGTTAGCATAATTTATCTTTTAATACCATAATAATTCACACTTCTCCTCTGATGTAAAGAAAGAGCCAAAAAATTTTATGTGGATTTTCCAGATTGTAGAGATGTGCCCCCAAACTCCTCCTATCTACCTCCACCCAGATGAGGAGATTGTTGTTGTTATTGTTTATCGTTCATTCTCTGAGAGAATCATACCATCAGAGAGATGAGGGAGAGCTATACAAAATCTCCTGTCTCACTTTCTCCTCCAGAACCATCCAGTGGCAAAATATGGCTGGAGAAGGCCTGGATGTAGTAGGAGATAGAGAACCATAAGCAAAAAGAAAGGAGCTTTCATTGTAAAGAGGGAAGAAAATGCATAAAAGAGAAGTTGAAAAGGAGAGGAAAGGAGGATACCCTGGCAGTAGTATGGTGATTAAATTTGGAGAATTAGGGGTGGCTGATATGAGGCCCTTCCCCAAAATGGAAGTTTTGGGGAACCACTCAAGTTCTTCCTCTTCTGGGAAACTTTGCTCATGACTCACCTTCAATGCCAGCTTGCTACCAAATGTGAAAGTAGACAGGCTTTCTTTTTGTATATTGTTCCTTTCTCCTCTGTATTCCTTCTGTTCCTTACCTCTATGTTTCCCATAACCAATAACCCTTTTACTTCTATTGCCTGGGTACCTCTTGACAGAGAGTCTGTAGTAATCAAGGAATAAAGAATTTTTGTTACTTTTCTTAGGGATATTTGTATTTTAGAAGAGGCAGTGGATGGGATCTCCTAGATCTATCAGCAACCAATTATTTGACTTGAGTGAATCACTTTCTTTCTCTGGGTTTCTGTTTTCTCTTTTTCCAAAATGAGTGGGTTAAACCATATATCTTCAAAACTTCCTGTCAGGTGAGCTGAAAAATATTTTTTTTCAAGATACTCCTTCTTTCCCCAGTAGGATTGCTCCCCAAGACGTACAGAGCAAAATCTACTTGGACAGTAGTCCCACACATGACTTATGGGTTTTCAGCTTTCCTTCTCCCCATCCCCATCAAACTGGAAACTTCACAAGGGTGTATTATGTGTATTTTCTTTCAATCTGGAAAGATTACATCTGTCCCATCAAATTGGGAGTTCTTTTAATTCAGGGCTTATATCTCCTTCATTAAACTAGATAGAGGTTACCTGAAAAAATAACACTGTGCCTTCCTAGTCAGATATGAAAAATTCTCAGATAATGACTGTGTTTTTCTCATTAGACTTGAAATTTTCTAAGTATAGGGTCTGTCTTATACTAATAATATCCTTAGTATGAGAACTGTCTCATCCATCTGACTGAGGACAGAGATTATGAAGGCAGAGACCATGTCTTCTTCTGCTTCAATGCCTGGGAAATTGCATTGGCATTAGGAGACCTAGGTTTAAATCCCAGCCCTGACATTTACTAGCTAGGACACACTCTCTCAATTTCTTCATCTCCTTCTTTCTCTGTAAAATAGGGATAAAAAATATTTATACTACCAAATCTTATAGGATTATGAGAAAAGGGTTTTATAAACTTAGAGAATACTGTAAAAGAAATGTGAGATGCAATGTTTCCCCTATAGCAAGCAGACAGTGGCCCAGACTAGATAATGGTGCACTATTTTCTTATTAAAAGAAAAAGATCTGGGAAGATAGAGGATTTCCTCTCCTTTTCCTGTGACTATTGTCTCTTGACCGAAGACTGCCTCTTTGCTTTATTTAAGTTTCATCACCCACCTGAAAACCCCTTCTGAGAGGTGGAGGCAAACCAGGACCAAGACAAGCCACTTCATGATGTCAGTTTATGAGCTTCCACAGTAGAGAAGCTACTCAGGTTATCGCAGTCAAAATGGACTGAGGAAAAAAGTAGCCACTCTGCTCTTTTATATGCTAAGGATCTACCCCTCTCTTTAACCTCACAACCCCACTTACAGGCATATGTGCCCTTTCAACCCCCTTCTCTTCTCCCCCCACCCCCAATCTCATTCCCATATCAACTATTCCTGTGTAATTTTCCCTTCTGCATGATTTCAGGAAAGGAATTTCCATTTTGTTGACTTTTTAATACAAGCAATGGGGCCAAGGGACGTGAATGATAACAGAGAACAAAGAAATCAACCAATCAAGAAACAAGACAGAGCCATGGCTGAGTTTTTTCCTCTGGGAACTAGGGAGGTCAGACCATGAGCATCTCTGTCTGTTTGAGGAAGAAAAGCTGGAGGGTTTGGAGCAAGGATAGAATACAAAGGTTTCTTAAATAAAATACATTAGGATTTTACTTGCTCCAATTACTGAAGTTTCCATGCTCTTTTGGGAAACAAAAAGTAATATATGGATACTGATGGGATGGGCAAGTCTTTCAATAGATTTTATTTATTTTATTAAGTATTTTCCAATTACATGTAAAATTTTTTAACAATTTAAAAAAAATTGACTTCCAAATTCTCTGTCTCCCTCTTGCCTTTCTTCTATCTGGTAAGACAAGCAATATATAAATTACAGATATAGATCTAGATATATAAAACATATATATTAGCCATGTTGCTAAAGAAATCATGGTATTGCTGAGAAAAACTAAGCTGTTCGCGTTTGATCAGAGTTACAATGTTGCTGTCACTATATACAATGTTCTCTTGGTTTTTCTCACTTTACTTTGTAACAGACCATGTAAATTTTCCCAGGTTTTTCTTAAAGTATATGGCTAGTAATTTCTTATAACACAACAGTATTCTAGGTCAAATATACCACAGTATGGTTAGTCATTCCCCTAATGATGGGGAGGAGAGGGAGGAAAGGCAAATATTGGTGGTTAGGGGTTGGATTTGTGTCACATGTTCTGTTCCAGGGCTCTCCAAACTATTCTGCCTTCAGAGTGTTTGAGACTTGAAACATATTGTCCAAACCTTATTAAGACAGGTCTGGGACTGCCATGAACTGGTGCTAGGAGTCTCCTATGGCACAGGTTGAGGCTTCAAAGCTGGGGAACTCCGAAAGGCCACTGTATCCAGAATCTTCACTAAGAAATAGACCAAAAGTCGTAAATCAGTTATGTAACAGTTATAATCAGGGGTCAATTACCAGGAATAATAACTGGGGTATGGTGGAGCCAGTTTGTCCCACCAAAGAGAGAGATGATTGTTAGATTTTCAATGTGAATATATATATATACTTCAAAATCCACTGCCAATATGTTGTTTTGTTGAATATCTAGACTTAAGAAAGTAGTGAGGAAAATATGAATAATACAGGTTAAGCTTAAAAGTGTGTCCTGGTAGGGAAGCTAAGTGGCACAGTGGGTAGAACACTAGACCTGAATTCAGGAGGACCTGAGTTCAAATCTGATCTCAGACACTTAATACTTCCTAGCTGTGTGACCCTGGGCAAATCCACTTAACCCCAGCCTTAGGGGGGAAAAAAATGTGTCCTGCTATTGTTGGAGGAGGTCCAGTTGTTAAACATTTACCCAGGTGTACACCTGGATGGATAGTACTGATTAGAGGGGGCAAAAGGAGGTGATTTTTCCAATCAGAATCAGTGCCTTCAGATAAAAATGCTTAGAGAAAAATGAAGATCAGTCACCTGGACCCAGCAAAAAGTTTTGAATACTTGAAAGAATGAGAAGGGTTCAGATTCATTAAGAATCCATATGTGCTGCATATGTACAAATGGTTTATGCCTGGGTGGTAGATATGGACATTGCCTTCTTGATTCTGCAAATGAGTTTCAGGTGGATAGCTGCCATTGACATATGGCAGTAGACTGTGGGGTAATCCTAGACAGGGATTCAGAGACACTATAAAACCATGAAACAACAAACTGCCCAGAACTTCTGAATACAGAAAACAAACTACCAGTCAAAAGATTCAACAGATCACCTCCAGAAAAATCTACAAGCAAACAAAATTCTATGCTTCCAACTCTAAGACACATGGTGGAGCAATTTCACAATTTCAATGACAAATTCTACAAGCTTCTGGAAGAAAGACCATAAAATGCAAAGGAAAAGAAAATTTAATAATACATGACCACAGAAGAGACTGGAAGATTATATTCCAAAAACAAAAACCTAAAAGGAGCAAGGCAAAGTGGTATACTCTGCAAACTCAAGTCTAATCATAAATGAAAAAAAAAAAAAAAAAAAAAAAAAGATGAACATTTAATAAAAGTGAGGCATTTAAAACATTATTAGGAAGGAATTTTAAAAGAGATGAGCAGTTTATTTGACTTATAAATATTTCAAACAACAGAAATTAAGAAAGAACAACTAAACTTATTACCTCATCTTTAGAGACTATTAAAATAAAATTTAAAAGCCAGAAAGAGAAAGATACATATGGGTTTGTTTATTCTTTAAAGAAATAACAACAGGGATCATTAGGAGGGAGACAAGGAAATTTATTATATTATTTTATTATGTTAATGTAATACAAATGAATCATATTTTATTCATTTTTGTTACACAATTAGTAAAAAATATAGTTACATTACATATTTATATATAATAATTATATATATATATAATATAATACAGAATTGTTGCATATACAATTATAAATAACATATGTTGTTCAGTTGTTTCACTGGAGTAATTTGCCATTTCCTTCTGCAGCTCATTGAGGCAACAGAATTAACCCAGGGTCACATAGCCAAGTATGAGACCAAATTTGAACTCAGGTCTTCCTGCTTCAGGGTCAGTGCTTGAGCCTGCCCAACTAGTTGCCCCAAATAAAGAAAATTAAACTTCTTTTCATCCTGAAAAATTGTCACACACAAATCTAGCCTATTTTCAATTCCCAGCATACCACTTTCTATTTACATTGTCTTACAATCTTTTGTATAGGCTATCCCTCATACTTGTAATACTTTTTCCCTTCAATTCCATTGTTTGGAGTCCCTATGTCAGCCCTTTCCTGATTCTCACCATTTGATAATACTTCTCTAGTCTCTACAGTAATTAAATCACTTGGCATTTATTTTATATATGCTTTGAGTTTGCTATTTATTTGAGTGCATATTGTTTTCCTCCTGTAAAATGTAAATTCTTTGGAGATGTGGGAAAACTGGGACACTGATGCACTATTGGTAGAGTTGTGAACTGATCCAACCTTTCTGGAGAACGATTTGAAAACATGTTGGAAGGGCTATAAAACTGCATAGTCTTTGATTCAGAAGTGCCATTACTATTATCTCAAAGAGATCATAAAAAAGGACAAAGGACTCACATGTGCAAAAACATTTGTAGAAGCTTTTTTTGTGGTGACAAGAGATAAGATCCAACAATTGAAGAATGGCTAAATAAATTATGATATATAGATATAATGAAATACTATTGTTCTGTAAGAAATGATGAGCAGACATATTTCAGAAAAATCTGAAAATACTTACGTGAACTGATGAGTGGAGTGAGCAGAACTAAGAGAGCATTATATATAGTAATAGAAAAATTGTGTGATGATCAACTATGATAGACTTAGCTTTTTTCAACAATACAGTGATCTAAAATAATTCTAATAGACTGATAATGAAAAACGAAATCCACATCCAGAGAAAAAACTATGAAGACTAAATGCAAATTGAAACATACTATTTTCATTTTTCTTTTGTTATTTTTCTTTCTTGTGGCTTTTCCCTTTTGTTCTGACTCTTTTTTTCATAACATGACTAATATGGAAATATATTTAATATGATTGTACATGTATAATCTGTATCAGATTGCTTGCTGTCTTGGAGAAGGGGATGAGAAGGGGAAAAGAAAAAAAAAACTTGGAACTCAAAATATTACAAAATAAATGTTGAAAATTATCTTTATATATAATTGGAAAAAATAAATATTATTAATGGGAAAGGAAAAAAAAAGAATGTAAACTTCTTAAGGGTGGAGATTGTTTTTGTTTTTGTCTTTGTACCTCCAGTACTTAGTTCAGTATCCACTCATGGTACTGATGAGTGCTTATTGAATAACTGAACTGCATTTTTAATATTTCCCAGGAAAATAATCACTTATATCAATACATTCTCATATCACATGAAGAAGCAGAGTTGCATGAAAAAAGCCTAATGGTTACTCTATAGGGCACTCATAATGGGGCAATTTCAAAAGTCAGTCGGAGATTTTCCCAATGGCTTATGAAGAATCTATTCTTTTAGGTAATAGAGGGTAGGGAAAGGGCTTCAATAGCCACCACTGAATCCATGCTTATGTGTGACATCATAAGGTATGACATCTCACAGAACCACTAGTGGGTAAAGGATATAAAGATAAGCAATGGGAATGAAATCTAGCTCTTGGAGTTGGAATGGAAAATATTTGTTAGGGAAGTGGTCTTTTTATGGAACTTCTGGGGACCTCTAGGTCAGCTGTAAGCATTTATAGTGAAAGGACACAGGACTAAATGTAAGGAGGTTGGGATTCTAATTTCAGCAGTGCAACTAATTTGATGGGTGATTTGAGCATCACTGCCCCTCTCTAAGCCTTTGTTCCTTCATCTGTAAAACAAGGGATTTGAGATAGATGGTCTCTAAAGTCCCTTCCAAATCTAGCATTCTGTTCTGGGATTAGTACACATTTAATATTTATTTATTGAGCATCTTATGCATAGCATTGCTCTGATTTCACTCGCTAATTTTCATGATAAAAGGAAGGGAGGACAAAGACATGATAAAAAGAAGGGAGGACAAAGGTAGGATAAAAGGGAAAAGGAAGAAAGAAGTCATTTTTTTTTTTCCATTCAAAGCAAAAAGCATTTTTGAGTATCCACTATGTGCAAGTACCTTGCTGAGTACTAGGGATATCCAAGGACTTTGCAATCTGCTAGAGGCAGAGAACATAAACATATAGTTACAATAAAAAACAAAATGATATCAGAGCAAAAGAGAAATCGAGGCAAAATACTATTTGAAATATGAACATTTTAACATAGATTGGGTAGGACAGGAAAGCCTTCATAGAGGAAGTGGCAAATGAGTTGAAGGTAGTGGGAGAGAGGAAAAAAATCCATTTCAGACATAATAGATGTTGTACATAAAGGTATAGAAATGGGAGTGGGCAGAATAAGAGAGAGGGATAGAGAATAGCTGAGTTTGATTGGAATATAGAGTGTATGAACTTCTGAGCCTAGATTCATGAAGACCTAAGTTTAAATTCAGTCTCAGACATATACTATATATGTGATCCTGGGCAAGTGACAACTTTTGTCTGCCTTAGTTTCCTCAATTGTAAAATGAAAGTTTAAAAAGCACCTATCTCCCAGGATTGTTGTAAGGAGCAAAAATGTGATAATATTATAAAGTACTTAATTTGCACATTGCCTGAAGTAGGTATTTAATACATGTATGCTCTCCTTCTTAGTAACAAGTTCTTCTGACTTGTTGGATTCTACTCTATTTCTCTATATCGTCTCCTTTTCCTATCTCTACTTCTATTTTTGTTCCCTATGCATGCTTCCCCTGCCTCTTATCCTGGTACACACACACACACACACACACACACACACACACACACACACTCACTCTCACACACACACAAACTCACACACACCTGATACATGCTATATCAACCAGAGTAATCTAGTGATGGCTCAAAGTTTGATTACGTGGCATAGGAGATTTCTCCTTTCTGGGGTGATAGAGTGAGTGGAAAAACTACCTCCATGCCAACACCCTCCCCATTACCCCTGAACCCAGGAAATCAGAGAGATTTGCCAAGACATTGGGATGCAGGCCAGAGCCAAGACTGGCAGATATGAGCACAAACAAGCTATTGGGGATTTTCCATGTGGGCTATGGAAATTGACACCCAAACAAACCAATGATGTGCTCTCTCTCTTTTTCTCTGAGACATCGCCAGGGAATCAGAAGATCCAAGTCCTCTAACTATCAACTTAAAGGACCACACTGAACACAAAGAAGTTAATCAAATATTTCCCCAGTAATCTGTGGAGAATCAGTTCTTTTAGAGGAGAAGGAGGGAATTTTGGTGACCACCACTGAAAAACTTTGGTTAGTTTCTTCCCCTCTTTGGACCTGTTTTATCATTTGTATCCATATAATATTTAAATTATCTACTGCAGGTCATTCTATCTTCAATGTAACTCTCAGGGAAGTAAGGATGGGACCTGGAAATAAGGAGGGAAGCAGAAATATGAGTTGGAGGACATGGGGACTATGGAAATGAATCAATTTTTTAAAAAATGTTTACAGCTTAGCTAATTCAAAGGAATACAGTAATTCAAGGTTTGTAAAGTTCTACAACACATCTGTGAGGTGGACAGTACAGGCATAGGATTATGGGATCACAGATTGTAAACTAGAAGGGACCTCAGAAGCCATTATTTTGCCAATATTGTAGAAGAAGACTGATAACTCTGAGAGTTGAAGTCATTTCCCAACGTCCCATAATTTATTAAGTTTCTGAGACTGGAGTTTAAGTCCAAGTCTCCTGATCCTAGGCTAGCACTCTTCTCCCCATGACACACTCTTTCTAATGATCAATACAAAACTAGGTTCCCAACCCTTCAAACTCAAAATCCCCACATAAATGCTGGTTACTAGCTTCTCCAGCCATGATTTGTAGTTCCAGGAATAAAAGGACTCATTTACATCCCTTGTGACCCTCAAAAACACATTCTCCCAATGCCTCATCCTCCAGCTGGACATTCTAGGACCCCTCAGTCAATTTCTTTAAAAATGAGTCCTGGTCTCCTTTTGGACTGTGCCCAGAGGTCTCTGTAGCTTCAATACCAGTAGCTTACCCTAAACACCAAGGCTCAGAGGGTAGGGGTGAATCCGGTCTCAAGAGCACCATTTTTTGTTCTGGTCATTTGAGTTCTCTTTAGCAAGAGAATATTGATTATATCTTCAGAGATATGTCAGAGTTATGAAGTACCACATCTGTTGATTTCTCTTGAACATCTGTGGAATCCTTTTGATAATTATCTCATCTCATTGGATCTTGTTTACTACTCTGTCAAATGAAAGAGTTGTAGTAGATAGCTTCTAACTTTCTTCCAGCTTTGGTATATTGTAGTTCTATGGAGCTCTAGCCTCTCTGTTTTTGCCATCTCTTCTCATAGTTTTACTTGAGACCCTGGGGTTCTTCTGGAGACCACAGCCCAGGGAAGGTCAAATTTAAGAAGGATATTTGTTCCCTTATATTCCATCCCCCTCCTCACCAATAATTCCCTGATAATCTCGTTAGTCATCTTGAAGGCAACAAAAAGAACTTTTATAAAGTATATATAATTCCCCTCAGTCTTGCACACTTGCCTTGGTCTCTTTATACAGACTCAAAACTCTTACATAGGGGAGCAAGTAAAGATTGCAGCTGACAGTTTCCCCTTCAAGAATGGTCCAGGTGCATTGGATTGGTTCTACAAAGTTAGTCAATAATCTGGATTGTGAGGTTGAATCAAAAGAGGAATCACAATAGGAAGGAGGGGTTGATAGTGCTATCAAAGCAAAGTTCCAGCTAAAAGTAAGAAAGTTTTTTTTTTTTGTTTTTTGTTTTTTTGTTTTTTGTTTTTTTTTGTCTGCTAAAGACTCAGGATAAAAGATTTAGTCACTAGAATAAGAGAAAGAATGTGGGATTCATCAAAAGTTTTGAAGAGTCTTTGTATATTCATTTCTCACTTCGTAAAGCCAGTTCCATCTTCCATCCTCATTCAGATAAATTGCTTCTAGATAGTTCCTAGCAGCATTACTGTCTTATATAATCTTAGGCTAAGTTTGGCAATGAGAATAGATAGTGGAACAGACTAAACAGGATGATTTTAAAGAAAGAGTCTTTTCGTACTTTGAGGATATTTGTATGAGGTTATTGAGTATTAATTAATGCTTCTGAACCTAAGCTGTCCCACTTGTAAAATGGGAATAATACTTTCTTATGTGATCACTTAATATTTCTGAGCCTCACAATGAGGATTAAAATATTTTAATCTCTTCTCTCACAGGTTTGTTGTGAATGCAAAAGAACATATGCAATAAAGAGTTTTGTAACTATAAAATGATTTGTAAGACTTTGAGAGAGAGTCATCATGATGAAATGGTACTTGGGGACAAGAGACACTCACAAAAAATCCTAGCACTTGTCATATCCCTGCCATCGCACATTAGGGACTACTAAGTCTCTGTACTGAAACTGAACTCTTCTATAAATGTTATAAATGAGAATTCTTTGAAAGCAAGAATTATACATTTAAATTTGTATTCTTAGCACATTATTGGGCACACAGTAAGCACTTAAGAAATATTTTTTCATTCAATTCTATTCCATAGTCAGGGGTTGTTTTGCCTTTCTTGATATTCCTTGAACTTAGTGTGGTGCCTAGAATATAGAATATAGTAGGGGTTTAATAAATGCTTGTTGACTTGGTTTGGCTTTTCTTTTTAAAAAATACTTTTTACTGATACCATTTGTAAAGGGCTGAAACTCTGAATAGGTGCATTGGAATCCGACAACTGAGTACTTAAGGCTAATTACCTATTGGACAATACTCTGTTAGCATATGCTTGGAAAATGGCCCTTCTCACTATTCTCTGCTGGCTCAATCTTTTGGTGTACACAGACAATTGTAGGTGAGATTAGGGGGTGGAGTAAAACAAGCAAGAGTCACTTTGCAGGAAGACAAGGAGAAGGAAGGTTGGTGGTGAGCCTCGTAGAGTCCATCTCCTTTACTTCTCCCCCTAAAGACTAAGGACTTTTGCTGATTCTGACTTTGGCTGATCCTGAAGTCAACAGGGAGCTAATTTGGACTTCACAACCATTTGTTCTTACCTCACAGTCTTTTCTAATGGGAAGAAATCCTCTCCTTCAAAATGTAATGTTCCCTTGTGAAGAAAAAATAATGAAGCAAAAGCATCTGATACACAAAAAGCCACTACATTCTACATATACTACATTTGCCTTTCTGAAGTGAGAGAAAACTATATTTCCCTCTCTTCACTAAACTTAGCAAAATGCTTGGAACTTTAATAAGGGGACATTTAATAGATGCTTGTTAAATTGACTCTATTCAAGATTTTTTTTCTATTTTTTTTTCTATTTCTCAGTGTCACTTCCTTTTGATGATATTTTCATTTGCATTGTTATATTCACTTTGTAGATTGATATTTGGGTTCTGTTTATTTCACTGAATAAAGCATCATAAATCTTTGCATGTTTTTTTTCTGAATTCTCTTATTCAATATTTGTTACTGAGCAATAATATTCTGTCACATGCATGTGTCATAGTTTTTTATTTCCATATTTATGGAACTTTATTTCCAATTCCTTCCTTCCACAACAAATTGTACTACTATGAATATTTTAGTATTCATATGAAGCCTTTATTTCTATCTTTGACTTCACTGGGGCATATACCCAGTGGTGAGTTAGCTAGATCCAAAGGGTATAGAAGCTCTATTTTTTTTTTTTGCATAATTCCACAATAGTTGGACCTATTTACAATTCTACCAACAGCAAATTCATGTACTTGTCTTTCCATAGTCCCTCCACTATTGATTATTCCTATTTTCATCACTTTTGTCATTTTTCAAAGAGTGTCATAAAAGTTTCATGTTGTTTTAATTTACAGTTCTATCACTATTGGTGGTTTCTTCTACCTAGTAAGTTTTTTGGAAAATTCATTCCTGGCTTAGATCTGTAAAATAATTATTTTATCTTCTCTTCTGAAGACATAAATATCTATGTATGGTGAATGTGATGCCTATCTTCTTATACATTAAGATTGTGACATGAAAGAGGAATTAAATATGTTCTGGTAGCCCTGGAGGGTAGCCCTGGCTTTCCTAGCAGGACCAGGAGTCTATGAGTACAAGTTGTGAGTAGGTAAAACTTTCTAATTTTGGCACTATTTAACAGAATTGACATGTAGTGGGAGAATTACGTGTGATTGCTGAAGCATTTGAAGGTACTGAATTTATTGTCCGTGGGAGTGTTCTAGCAGACCCTTGACAATCACTTTGGAGAATTGTTGTGGAGGAGATTACTAATTTGTGTAGGGATTAAACTGGATAACTTTTGAGGTTTTTTCCTATTACTCTATGAAAGGATTGAAGATGTATTTATGAAACATGGTAGAGACTGGTGCCAGAAAGATCAGACAAAGAAGAGGAGATTCCCAAGAGCTTATTTCTCAGTTATAGAGAAAACAAGTAAACCTGCAAAGGCAGGAACAAGTAAATTAAGTTTGGTGTCCCTCTCCTTTCATGGAAATAGGTGACTGTATTCTTAAAGTGGCAGTTACAAATACACAGAGTGGTTACAGTGAACAGTATCCACCTTAGGAGGTGAGATGGATCAAGATAAGATGTTCTTTCATTTCTGGAGGTCTGAATTCACTCACCTAGAACGTTTCCAACCCCATTCAGCTCTATCTCTCCTGAAACATACTAGACATCTTTCTCTCTTTTTTATTTGCCTCTACCCTGTTTTGTTCCCGGTCCAAGTTGAGCTTCCTTCAATTTCCTTTAGTCGGATTCCTCAATTCTCTGGCCAAGTTACATCAAGTCTCTGAGCAACAGGCTTCTCTTGATTTATCCGCCAACTCCAGAACTCTCAATTAAAGCCTTCTTTTATTCCTTCTTCAATTTTTCCTGGATTTCACACTTTTTAATTTGCTTGGTCTAATAGCTCTAGTATTGACAGAAAACTCCCCTAATGTGTTAGTGAACATGTTGATAAATCCTCATTACAGCACTTTTGGAGTTCTGTGCTCAGTTTTGGAAGGAAGAAAATTAGCAAACTGTAGTCCCTGAAAAGCAATAAGGTCAGAATGACAAGAGACAGCACCAAATGAACCAATGAGTTTTATTAAACAACATCACATGTATAAAGCTCTTTGCCAATCTTAAAAAGCTCTAGAAATGCTAGCTATGAACCAGAGCTGTTTAATTTGGGCAAAAAATTTGAGGAGGACATGATTGAACATTAGGTATTTGAAGGACTGATCCAAGGAAAAAGTTTTGTGCTACTTTAGCCCCAGAGGAAAAAATTTAGAACCTTAGGTAATCAGGACCAAACTGTCAGATTTGGTCTTGAGATTAGAAAACTCTTCCAAAATATTGGAATCTTTTTATAGTGGCAAGGAATTGGAAATTGAGTAGATACCCATCATTTGGGGAAGGGCTGAATAAGTTATGGTATATGAATGTAATGAAATATTATTGTTCTATAAAAGAAATAATGAGTAGGCTGATTTCAGAAAAAGGCTGGAAAGACTTACATGAACTGATAATGAATGAAGTGAGCAGAACCAAAAGAACATTGTACACAGTAACAGCAAAACTATGTGATGATCAAATGTGATGGACTTGGCTCTTCTCAGCAATGCAGTGATTCAAAAAAATTTCAATAGACTTGGGATGGAAAATACCATCCACATCCAGAGAAAGAATTATGGAGGCTGAATGTGGATCAAAGCATAGTATTTTTAACAGTTGCTTATTTGTTTGTTTGCTTTTTCTTTCTCATGGTTTTCCCCTTTTGGTCTGACTTTTCTTATACAATATAACAAATATAGAATTATGTTTAAAAGGATTGTATATGATTGCTTCATGTCTTGGGCAGAGGGAGGTAAAGGAAGAAGGAAGAAAATTTTGGAACACAAAATTTTACAAAAATGAATGTTGGAAACCATCTTTATGTGTATTTGGAAAAATAAAATACTATTGAGGGAAAAAAGAATTAAAGCTCTATAAAAGTACAGTGGGCTGCCTCTAGAGACAGTGAAGTCCATGTCTCTGTAGATTTTTAAGCATAGATTGGTTGATGCTATAAAAAGATTCTATTCAGATGAAGTTTGCATTAGATACTGCCTGAACTTCCTTTGTAATCTTAGATGCTTTGATTCTCTGTGGAGAAGGAAGGATTTTTTTCAGATTAAAAAGTATTTATCAGTTTTTAATATTTACTTTTATAAAATTTTGATTACTATTTTTTCCCTTTTTCTCTCCACCATTTCCCCAAGTTAGCAATCAAATTGATATAGGTTATGCATGTACAATCATGTTGTGAAACAAGAATCAGAACAAAAGGAGAAAACCTCAAGAAAGAAAAAAAAAGAAATTAATATGTTTCCATCTGCATACAGATCTCATAGTTCTTTCTCTGGATGTGGATAGAATTTTCCATCATGAGTCCTTTGGATTTGTTTTAAATCATATTACTGAGAAGAGCTGTCAGTCATAGTTGATCACCATAAAATGTTGCTGTTTCTTCATATAATGTTCTGATTTTGCTAACTACAATCAGAATCAGTTTATTTAAGTGTTTTCAGACTTTTTGGAAATTCACCTGATCAACATTTCTTATAGAACAATTGTATTCCATTACATTCATATACCATAACTTATTCAGCTTTTCCCCAATTGATGGGAATTCCCTCTCAATTTCCAATTTTTTGCCACCAAAAAGAGAGCTGCTAAAAACATTTTGTACATGTGAGTCCTTTTCCAATTTTTAAAACAACTCTTTGGGAAACAAACCTAGCAGTGGTATAACAGGATCAAAGGGTATGCAGTTTTATAGTCCTTTGGGTATAGTTACTCCCCAGAATGGTTGGGTCAATTCACAGCTTTTATCAACAATGCATTAGTGTCCCAATTTTCCCACATCCCTCCAATATTTATCATTTTCCTTTTCTGTCATAGTAGCCAATCTAATTAGTGTGAGGTAGTATCTCAGAGCTATTTTAATCTGCATTTATCTAATCAATAGTGATTTAGATAATTTTTCATATGACTAGAAATGTCTTTAATTTCTTCTTTTGAAATCTGCCTGCTCTTATCTTTTAACTATTTATCAATTGTATTCTTGTATTCTTATAAATTTGACTCAAATCTCTATATAGTTTAGAAATGATGCTTTTATCAGAAACACTGGCTGCAAAAAATTGTTTCCTAACTTTCTGCTTCACTTCTACTTTTGCTTGCATTGATTTTATTTGTGCAAAACATTTTTAATTTAATGTAATCAAAAGTATCCATCTCGAATTTCATAAATGTTCTCTACCTCTTTTTTTTTTTTTTCTTTCTGAGGCTGGGGTCAAGTGACTTGCCCAGGGTCACACAGCTAGGAAGTATTAAGTGTCTGAGACCACATTTGAACTCAGGTTCTCCTGAATTCAAGGCTGGTGCTCTAACCACTGCGCCACCTAGCTGCCACCTAGCTGCCCCCTCTCTACCTCTTATTTCGTCATAAATTCTTCCCTTCTCCATCGATCTAAACTATTTCTTGCTTTCTTAATTTACATATAGTATTATATTTTGTGTCCAAATCATGTACTGATTTTGACCTTATCTTGGTGTATGGTGTGAGATGTTGGTCAATGTCTGGTTTCTGCCATAATATTTTCCAGTTTTCACAATAGTTTTTGTTAAAAAGTGAGTTCTTGGGGCAGCTAGCTGGTATAATGGGTAGAGCATCAGCCTTAAAGTCAGGAAGACCTGAGTTCAAATCTGGCCTCAGACACTTAACACTTTTTGGCTGTGTGACCACGGGCCTCAGCAAAAAAAAAAAAAAAAAGAAAGAAAGAAACACCCAAAAAGGGAGTTCTTATCTCAACTAGAGTCTTTGGGTTTATCAACCAGTAGATTACTATAGTTATTGATGATTGTGTCTTGTGCCACTGATCCATCACTCTTTTTCTTAGCCAGTACTAACTGGTTTTGAAGATTGCTGCTTTATAATATAGTTTTAGATCTGGTACAATTAGGCCCTTTCCTTTCCATTTTTTTTTCATTACCCCTTGATATTCTTGACTTTTTGTTTTTCCATATGAATCTTGTTATTATTTTTTCTAGTTCTACAAAATAATTTGATTGACATGGCACTGAATAAGTAAATTAATTTAGATAGAATTGTCATTTTTAATTATATTAACTCAGTCTATCCTTGTGCAATTGATATTTTTTCAATTACTTAGATATGACTTTATTTTTTGTGGAAAGTGTTTTATAATTGTGCTCATATAGCTCCTGCATTTGTTTTGGCAAATAGACTCCCAAATATTTTATATTGTCTATGGTTATTTTAAATGAAATTTATCTATCTTTTGCTGCTGGACTTTGTCAGTAATGCATAGAAATTCCATGATTTTTGTGGGTTTATTTTATACCCTACAACTTTGCTAAAGTTGTTAATCATTTCAAGAAGTTTTTTGGTTGATTCTCTAGTATTCTCTAATATACCATCATATAATCTGATAGTTGTAGTGCTTACCTTTGATCCAGTAGCATCATTACTGGGTTTGTATCCTGAAGAGATCATAAAAGAAGGAAAAGTACCCACATGTGCAAAATTATTTATAGCAGCTCTTTTTCTAGCGTCTAGAAAGCTTGCCATTTCTAGCCAAGGAAATGGAAATTGAGTATATGTCCATCAGTTGGGGAATGGCTGAATATGTTATGGTATATGAATGTAATGTGATATTATTGTCCTATAAGAAATGATGAGCAGAATGATTTCAGAAAAGTCTGAAAAGACTTATATGAACTGATTCTGAATACAGTGATTAGAACCAGAAGGACATTGTATACAGTAATAGCAAGATGGTATGATAATAATTATATAGATTTAGCTCTTCTCAGCAAATGCAATGATTCAAACAATTCCAATGAACTTAGGATGGAAAATGCCATCTACATCCACAGGGAGAACTATGGAGTCTGAATGAAGACCGAAGCATACTCTTTTCAACTGTTTGGTTTTTTGTTTGTTTGCTTGCTTGCTTGCATTTTCTTGTGGTTTTTTTCCCCTTTTGTTCTGATTTTTCTTTCACAACATGACAAATACAGAAACATATTTTAAATGATTATACCTGTATAACCTATACCAAATTGCTTCATTCTTGGGAAGGAGAGAAGTAAAAGGAGAAAAAATTTGGAATTCAAAATCTTACAAAAATGAATGTTAAAAACTATCTTTAATTTTCCATAATTGGAAAAATAAGATATTATTGAGAAAAAAGAATAACAATTTTATTTCATCATTGCCTATTTTAATATCTTCAGTTTCTTTTTCATCTCTTAATGCTAAACCTAACATTTTAGTACTATGTTGAATAATAGTAGTGATAATGGGCATCCTTGCTTCATTTCTAATCTTATTAGGAAGGTTTCCAGCTTATCCCCATTACATGTGATGTTTGCTGATGGTTTTAGATAGATGCTACAGATCATTTTAAGGAAAATTCCATTTATTCTTACTCTTCTAGTGTTTTTAATAGGAATGGCTTTGTTAAATGCTTTTTCTGCATTTCTTGAGATAATCATATGATTTCTATTAGTTTGGTAATTGATATGATCAATTATTCAAATAGTTTCCCTAACATTGAACCTGCCCTGCATTCCTAGTATAAATCTTATCTGATAATAAATTACTGTAATCTTTTTGTTAATATCTTATTCAAAAATTTTACATCAATATTCATTTGAAGATTAGTCTATAATTTTCTTTCTCTTCTTTGGCCCTTTCTAGTTTAAGTATTAGCTCCATGTTTATGTCATAAAAAGAATTTGGTATAACTGCTGCTTCACCTATTTTTTCAAATAATTTATATAGTATTAGAATCAATTGTTCTTTAAGTGTTTGGTAAAATTCACTTGTGAATCCATCTGATCCTGAAGAGTTTTTTCTTAGGGAGTTCATTGATGGCTTATTCAATTTTTTTTTCTAAAATGGTATTATTTAAGTATTTTATTTCCTCTTCTGTTAATATGAGCTTATACTTTTGTAAATATTCATCCATCTTACTTAGATTGTCAGATTTATTGGCAAACAGTTAAGCAAAACATCTAATTATTTTTTTAAATTTCCTCTTCATTGATGGTAAATTCACCCTTTTAATTTTTGATACTGTGTAATGGCAAAAAACTGGAAACTGAATGGATGCCCATTAATTGGAGAATGGCTGAATAAATTATGGTATATGAATGTTATGGAATATTATTGTTCTGTAAGAAATGACCAATAGGTCATTTTAGATGATTTCAGAGAGGCCTGGAAAGACTTGCATGAAGTGATGCTAAGTGAAATGAGCAGAGCCAGGAGATCATTATACATGACAACAACAAGATTATAAGATGATCAATTCTGATGGATGTGGTTGTCTTCAACAATAAGATGATTCAAACCAGTTCCAATTATTTAGTGATGAAGAGAGCCATCTACACCCAGAGAGAGGATTGTGGGAACTGAGTATGGACCACAACGTAGCATTTTCACTCTTTCTGTTGTTGTTTGATTGCATTTTGTTTTCTCAGGTTGTTTTTTTAATTTTTCCTTCTTGATCTGATTTTTCTTGTGCACCAAGATAACTGTATAAATATGTATACATATATTACATTTGTATTTTGGATTTAACATATTTAACATGTATTGGACTACCTTCCATCTAGGGGAGGGGATAGGGGAATATTTGGGAACAGAAGGTTTTGCAAGGGGCAATGTTGAAAAAGCACCCACACATATGTTTTGTAAATAAAAAGCTTTAATAAAAAAATTTTTTTTGATACTGGTAATTTAGTTTTCTTCTTCTTTTATTTTAAATCAAATTAACCAAAAGTTTGTCTATTTTGTTTTTTTTTAATAAGACCAACTATTAGTTTTAATTATTAGTTCAATCATTTTCCTACTTTCAATTTTATTAATCTCTTCTTTAATTTTTAGAATTTCTAACTTGGTATTTAATTGAGGATTTTTAATTTGTTCTTTTTCTATTTTTTTTGTTGGATGCCCAATTTATTCATGTACCTTTTTGTATCTTATTCATGTAAGCATTTAAAGATATAAAATTTCCCCTAAGAACTTCTTTGGGTGTCTCTCATAAGTTTTGATATGTTGTCTCATTGTTGTCATTCTCTTGATTGCAATTATTGATTGTTTCTATAATTTGTTGCTTGACCCATTTATTCCTTAGGATTAAATTCCAATTAGTTTTTAGTCTCTCTTTCCATGGACCTTTATTGCATCATGAGCTGAAAAGGATGCATTTAATATTTCTGCCTTTCTGCATTTCAGGTACTCATAAGAAAAACATATATTCCCTTTTTTTCTCATTCACTTTTGTCCAGAGGTCTATGATATCTAAGTTTTCTAAAATTCTATTTACCTCCTTAACTATTTTCTTATTAATTTGTGGTTATAGTTATCTAATTCTGAGAGAGGGAGACTGAAGTCTCCCACCAGTATAATTTGCTATTGCTTTCTGTAATTCACATAACTTCTTCAAGAATTGGAATGCTACACCACTTGGTGTATATATGTTTAGTATTGATATTACTTCATTGTCTATGGTAACTTTTAGCAAGATGTAGTTTCCTTCCTTATCTCTTTTAATTAGCTCCATTTTTATTTTTGCTTTGTGTGAGATTAGGATCACAAGAGTAGCTTTTTTTTTTTTTTTTTTTTTATTACTTCACCTGAAATATAATATATTTTGCTACAGGCTTTTATGTTTACTTTGTGTGTATCTCTCTGCCTCAGATGTGTTTCTTATAAACAACATATTGTAGGATTCTGGTTTTTAACACACTCCTCTCAGCTTCCATTTTATGAGAGCACTCATCCCATTCACATTAACAGTTATTATTACTGTTCTCAAGAGACACAAATATCATTTTCCCAGCAAACAGTTTAATCTTTAAACTGTCTTAAATAACATCTTGTATTTCGTGGATTGAATTTTTTGTTTAGTTCTAGTCTTTTCAGAAATTTTTGAAAATTCACTATTTCATTGGATTTCCATCTTTTCCCTGAGAGATTATGCTCAGTTTTGTTGGGGAGCTGATTACTGGTTGTAATCCAAGATCCTTTGCCTTTTTAAATTTCATATTCTAAACCCTCCAATTCTTTAATGTATAAACTGCTAATCCTGGGTAATCCTGACTGTGGCTCCTTAATATTTGAATTCTTTTTGGCTACTTTTAGTGTTTTCTTCTTGACCTGATAATTTTGGAATTTGACTACAATATTCTTTGGAGTTTTCACTTTGGGATCTCTTTCAGAAGGTAATTGGTGGATTCTTTCAATGACTATTTTCCCTTTAGTTCTAGATTATTTCTTGATTTCTTGAAAGATGCTTTGTATGTTCTTTTTTTGATCATGGCTTCCAAGTAGTCAAATAATTGTTAAATTATCTCTCCTGGATCAATTTTCCAGATCAGTTGTTTTTCCAATGAGGTAATAATGTAAAACATTATTTTCTTTTTAAAAGTCTTTTTATATTATTTGACTACTTGATGTCTCATAGTCATTAGCTTCCAGTTGACCAGTTTTAGTTTTGAAGGTGTGATTTTCTTCAGTTAGCCTTTGTGCCTCCTTTTCATTTGGTCAATTCTACTTTTAAAGCAATTATTTTCTTCAATGATTTTTTTTGCATTTGGCAATTTTATTTTTTTAAAGAATTGGTTTTTTTTCAGTCATTTTTTGCCTTTGTTCTTTCAAGCTGTTGGTGCTTTCTTGCATCCTTTTCATTTCCCAATTTTTCTTCTACTTCTCTTATTCGACTTTTAAAGTCTTTTTTGAGCTCTTCTGATAAAGCTTTTTGTATTTATGACCAATTCATAGCTCTCTTTGAGGTTTCACATGACAGCATTTTGCCCTCTTCTGAGTTGGTGTTTTGGACTTCCCTGTTATCACTGGAGCTTTCTATGGTCAAAAAGCCAAATATATATAGGTGCTGAGGCAATTGGGGCTAAGTGACTTGCCCAGAGTCACACAGCCAGGAAGAGTTAAGTATCTGAGGCCAGATTTGAACTCAGGTCCTCCTGACTTTGGGATTAGTGCTCTATCCACTACACCAATTAGCTGCCCTGTAATTTTTTTTTTCTTTCTGAGGCTGGGGTTAAGTGACTTGCCCAGGGTCACACAGCTAGGAAGTGTTAAGTGTCTGAGACCAGATTTGGACTCGGGTCCTCCTGAATTCAGAGTAGGTGCTCTATCCACCTAGCTGCCCCCTAGCCCTGTAATTTTTAAAGAAAAAAAAGTAGCTGTCCTCCCAAATAAATTAACTGTTATGTCCTGCTTTCCAGAGCCCCCGTGCCGGGGTGGTTAAAATATACCGTTTTAGTGGAAGAGTGATGAGGCAGGACTCCTGAGGATGGTGGAAAAATGGAATCCATTGATTCCCTAATACCCTTATGTAACCAAAACAACACTGGGAATATGCCTTACTGTGCACATGGGACCACATAAATAACTTGTTATTGTCTGTAGTTTGCCACCTGGTATCACTCTGCTTCAATCACAACACAGGTTGTCACTGACTCCTGACTTCTCAGGAAAGCTGAGAGCCTTTAGGGGGCATTGGGAGCTGAACCAGACATTGTTAGCAGGTTGCCTCTGGGCTAAAGAGTCTTATACCTCACCCAGAGTTCCCCCACTATCTGTGGCCCTCCACAATTAACCACTCCTGTGGTCTATTCTACCTCCATTCCAGCTGCCTTGCTCCCCAGTAGGGTATTGTCCCCTTGCTTTCCACCTCCCCTTTATGTGTTATCTTCACATTTCAACTGTAAGCTCAGTGCAATTAAGAAATGTCTTGCTTTTTTGTTTTTGTATCACCAAAACTTAGCACAGTATCTGGCATATAGTAAGCACTTGGTAAATGCTCTGTCAATTAACCAAAGTACATCATTATCATCACTAACATTTATAGAGTGCTTACTAAGTGCCTGGTATTGTGATAAGTATTTTACAATTATCTCATTTGATCCTCATAACAACCCTGGCAAGTAGGGGATATTATTATTCCTATTTTACAGATGAGGAAACTGAGGTAGTGTGATTTGCCTATGTTTACACCACTAGTATTTGAGGGTAGGTTTGAATTCAAGTCTTTCTGAGTACAAATCACTGTGTCTCTTCACTGCCATACAAGTAATGTTCTGAACCTTTCTCTGCAAAGAAGGTAGGGGAAGTACAAGAGAAGAAGGAATCAGAAGTGATAGATCACTGTACACAGCCTCTCCCTTTTCTTAGAGGATTAAGGAAGTTCTTTGATAGGTCCTCAGTCTCTATGGTTGCTTCATGATGATTTATTGACTAAGGATCAGAATTAGACTTTTCAGGAAGAGCTGTCCCCTACCTGGCTTATGAGAGCTTGCAAGTAGTGGGATGATCCATCCTTTTCCCTCCCTTTTTTCTTTGTGTTTTATCTCTAATTCATAGCTATCTTCTTAGATCTAAATTCACTGCTTTTATAAGTTCAGGTCAGGAATTAGTTTTCCTTAGACTTCACTTTGTGGTCTTGAAGTTACCTCCTGAGTAATCTTGAGACTGAAAATTCCTGAGTTGAAATTCAGGCACTGGCTTAACAGAAAGAGATTTCTTCAACAACATGCAATTTAGAGAAAGAAGAAGATTGTCTCACATTTGGAGGATCTAAGCCATCCCATGTTAGGGTAGAATATAAAGATCATACCAATCTTCCATGATATTGCTGGGAGTTGCTTAAATTTTAAAAGCTTTGTTCAGCAAGAACATTACTTTCAGTTTAAAACTAATGAATAAAATCAACTACATATATGCCTTATTTTTCTGTATTTGTTCATGGGTTCCTGAATATCTTTTGTTTATAATGTAATTTCTATATTGGGCACAATAAAAGCTCTCCCATAGTTAACATCCATACCATGCTTGGCATATAGTAAGACTTGATTTCATTTTTTAAATCTCCATTGTCCAATCAGGTAAAGATGAAGACCCTTCTGGAAAAAGCAATCACTATGACCACTCAAAGAGAACCAAAAGTTCATTTCAAATTTGTATTAGTTGGTAATAGAAATGTTGAAAAAAGAAATCACATTTTTAAAACATCATTTGATTGGTGAATTTGGGGAGAATTAAGTAGTCACTTTGAGCATTAAGGTCCAACCTCTCACATTCCATATGAGCAACAGTCCTATTAAAATTTAAGATTTGGAATACAGCTTGCCAATAGAAATCTGATATTCTAAGAGATAGTCATTCCCAAGCTCTAACAGCTTCAGGCTATTAGAATGTCCTGCTGAGAGTTATTTACAAGAATGGACTTAATTTCCATATATTCATATATGGAAACATCCCTCTCATGTCATGCAGCAACAAAGTAGCTATTACAGGAAGAAAAGCCCAAATCCATTGTCTTCCATAAGAAAATAATCTCTGTTGCTCCTATCTTTCATCCAACAGTGATCCACCTTTGAGAAGCTAACCTTTTGGCAGCTAGAAATATATTGAAAACCTTGATTTGGAGTGTGTATGTCTGTTGTTTTTTGTTTTTTGTCATGACTGCTCTTTAATAGCACTTCCAGAGGCTGCCATGGATCCAGCACTAGCAGGACTGACTGCTCAGACAACTGTGATAGAAGTAAAAGCCTATGGAAGAATGAAGCTGAAGGCCAGAGTTAGATTTAGATGAAACTGTCTTGTGATAACAGTGATGTAGAATATTCTCCTCTATTATGTACCTGAGCAGAGCACATTGAGTGATATTAAAGGAAATGAATGGACTTCAGAATGAATGTAGCAGTTTAGACACAGTTTTAAAAAAGGGATGCCTGGGGTGTTCCAAGAGGACTAGCACCTCTAGTATGAGGACTTGCTGAGTTCTTTTCTGAGCTACTCTTCTGTAGGGCTACTCTCCCCTGTCCACCTGTCATCCAACTCTCACCTGGGGCTCCAAGAAGTTGTAGCATGAGCAGCCGCCACACCCTGATAAATCACCTTGGCAGACAGGCTAAACCAGGTTGAGGATAACTGACAAGGTGGCCTTAAACCTGCTGGCGAATTAGGGGGATGTTTACCCCAAACATGTGGAGACTTCCTCTAGTGGAATGGGTGTAGAACAGTTTGTTCCAATGGCCATGAAGGAGGCTAAAGCAGGTGCTGTGGAGTACTTAGAGCTTAGACAAGGTTATCCAGTATTCCTAGGTCATCAACAGTCTCCTTGATTTTTGTCCTGCCACTGATCCAAGAAAGAGTAAGACTGAAAATTTTCTACAACTCTGCCTCACTTAAATACAATTCATCAACAAGTCAAGACAACACCTATAATATCATTGGTCCTCTTCAAAAAAGAACAAACAACAACAAGCAGTTTAAAATATATAATTAATTCTTGGATCACATTATTTAGCTGTTTAGGACTATAATTACTTAACTTTTGAGTTTTAAATTTAAGATTGTTGCAATTCAGTCACAAAGTTCAGTGACAATGCTTTGTTTATTACTGTAATACTCATTCCTTTTTTATCATAGGTTCTTAATGTGGGTTCTGAATTATTTTTAAATTGGGTAGCTATGTTTCAATATAATTGGCTTTCTTGGTAATATTATGGATTTTATTTTATGCATTTCAAAATTAGCATTCTGGAAAGAGATCCATAGATTTTTTTTCCCAGACTGCCTGAGGGGTTTATGGTACAGAAAATATTAAGAACCCTTGACATATAAAACTGTGTTTTAAATACCTAAAAAATAAAGAAATTTTCCTGGTATTTTGCTCTGGAATTGGAGTATAATTATTAAAAAAAAAAAAAAAAGACAAACTGATACACTTGGGATCAAGTACTTAAGACTGAATTCAGTTCAGATGAACCTAGAAGGGGGCCCTGGAAGCTATTATTTTTATCACAATGTCTGATTGTCATCTTTGTTTTAATACTTAGACTAATAATTGTGAGGTAATGGGGGTAGAACTTTCTATTATGATTTAAGGAGAAATAAGAAGAGAGATTTTAGTTCCTAGTCTAATAAAGTAGATGTAGTCACAATCTCTGTTCATGTAGACCCCCCAGTTATAGAAACAGTCTCTGCCCTTGGGAATCTTGCAGGCAAATAGAATTGAGGTAAAATTTTCATTGTGGATCTTAGGCATGATCAGTGCTACAATTTGAGTAGACCCAGTGCCTAATACATAGAGCAAGTATTGAATGAACTCTTGTCATTTGGTTGATTGATAAACATTCTAGTACAAACAAATTGGCCTTCTTAGAGGAGGCAGAGCATGATGGGTAGATGGAGCTGTTCCCACTAATTCCAAACTCTACAACAGAATAGAACCAACACCAACTCATCTACTGAAGATTCCCATCCTAGCTCCTTCAACCCCACACACAAAAATTTGGAAGCCAAAATGGTTCACAAATCAGTAATTACCTTCCCTCCCACCCACCTCAGACTTCCCATCACATTCTGTTTGACACTTTTCTAATGTATTTATCATATGGTTAGCAATGTTGGCATTTATATCTCTCTACAAGACCATGCTTAATAACAGCCTGGATAAGGGCATAGTTAACCTCTCCATTATACCATCTCCAACACTTATTACGTGGTTTCCCATGCAGTAAAGGTTTGATACATGTTGAATGATACATTCCATGTTGAATGAATGGACAAACAAATGAAGGGATAGAATGATTTTTATTTATAGATTCTCAGAACCCACAATGAAGATCCAGAATCCATCAGAAGAGACAGAAAGAGAGGGAAGACCAAGAGCCAGGGAGATGAAAATAGTCCGGAAGAGGAGCTTAGGCAAGGTTGGCAAAGCCCACCCTGTTGTTGCCAAGGTCGTAGACAGAGTAATAGTTCCTGAGGAAAACATCTCCAAGGATCCAGAGGGGCTGACCATTCTGGGAAGGCAGGTAAGTGGGCATGATCCCCACCTCGCAGTAGTTGCTGTTGCTCTAGAAGTAAGAAAAAAAACGAGTCCTATCAACCTACTTCCTCCAGAAAGTTGGCCATCTCTGTCTGGAGGTGGGTCCCATGGAGCAGAAAATATTTGCCTTTGGCTTCAGCTTCTTTCCCTGGGCATGAATAGTTCTAAATATTCTCTAGAAAATCTTCTGTGATCACCTCATTTCACAAGGACCTGTCCCTTCCTAGATTAATCTATCCACTAAGGAAATGTGGAGGTGGGGATAGGGAATAAATACTTATTACTTTCTATCATTGTTTTTTCTCTTTGTTTAACTTTCTTTACTTATATTGGAAAATTTAAAAGAGCCCAGATTATGTTTTCTATCTCTTCACTTCACACACGCGCATGCACACACACACACACACACACACACACACACACACACACACTATGGCTAGCACCATGCTGAGCACATTATTTAATGTTTGTTACTGACTGATTGCTCACATGAGCCACATCACACTTCCTAGCACAGTGCCTGGCACAGAATAAGCACTTAACTGTTGATCTATCATATATCTATCACCTATCTATCTCCCTATTTACCCACCTATCTACCTCTGTTCTGTAACCATAAAGTCCTTCAAGAAAATTATCAAAATGGGATACAGGAGTCAAGTCAGGAAAGTTGCCCTGAGAAAGGAACAACCCAGTAATTATAGAGGACTGAGTATTGATTCCTAATTGACCTCTGTTCTTGGCCCTAAGTCTATGACTTGCACAATGGAACAGGTTACCCATGAGACAGTGAGCTCCCCATTCCTAAGAGTATTCAAGTTGATGTTGATGACTACCATATGGAGATGCTGAAGAAGAGATTCCTGTTTTGTGTGGGAGTTGGACCAGATTATCAGTTATGACCCTTCCAATACTGAAATTCTATAATTCTGTCACAAAACATTTTGAAAGAGCTATGTAGTAGGAGTGTATCTGATTCTTCAAGTCCCCCAACCCTGTGTTCTTTCATCCTTCTCATCCCAAGGCACCTAAAGGGTGTGATCTGGAATCTACAGTTTAATTTTCACTACTCCTCCACCTCTCCCTCCCCCTCCCTGCCTTGGAGTTCCTGAAGGTGGAGTTCCTCCTTCCTTTACCCTCTCAATTCACAGGGACCACCCCGAGTAAGAATGTCTAAGTTGAAAAATGAAGGGACTTACCGGAAGGACATAGGCAGAGGGAGGAAGGGGGAAGTTTACACCATTGATGTTGAAGGTGATGGTGGGCATGCTCTGGATATTACTGCAGCTGACCACGTACTGGAGGAGAGAAACACAAGAAGCAAGATATGTATATGGGGGGCAGGTTCTTAGGAATGCCATCCTAATTTGGGTTCCCAGGACTTCTACAGTAAGTTCAGGATAGAGACTCTCTGACCCAATTTCTATCTCTACTGATTCATTTTATCCAAATCAATCCTGCCCAAGTGATGATCAAACCATACCCAGACCAAGGGGCTCCTAACTCTGAATGTAATCCTCATAAACTGAAATAGGGGTCAGAGCTATAGTATAGAGGAATCAATAATGATGGTGGCAGCTTCTGTGTACATATAAAAAACTTTAAGATTTACAGTGTGTGTGTGTGTGTGTGTGTGTGTGTGTGTGTGTATAAACAAATATACATACATACATACATATATATGTAAAACTTTAAGATTTACAGAGAACTTTCTTTCTAGCATCTCAGTGAAATATAGAATGCAAGTATAATTATCCCCAATTTGTAGGTGAGGAAACTGAGACTTAGAGAGGATCCCTTACAGCTCCATTTTCATTCTGCTGGGCTCCAATGTACTGCATCAACTCAGAGAAAATCTGCTGGGGGGCAGTGAGGAGGGAAGTTCCAGTGTCCACAATAGCTTGGCAACCTTCAGAGCACCAACCGGTAGCCTGGCCTCCAATGGAGAACCTGTAAGAAGACAATCCTGGATGTTAGACAATTCTTGATAATGTAACTTCCTTTTTCTTGCCTGTATTCAAGGTTCTCTCTTCCACATGAGTCTCAATTTGCCCATTGCTGAGAAAATACAACTTCTCTCATTTCAGAGAAAACTTAGAGAGAGGAATTCCCAGCCTAAGTCATCTTGGTATTCCCCAAACCTAAGTGTCTGAATCTACTGGGCTTCCCCCATCCACTTTGAGCCAGGATTTGGGACAGTGGAAGCTGTCTGACTACTGTCCAGTCCCCTTAGGGACATAAGTCCCATACCTGCATTTACCTCACTCAGCTTTCTTATTTATGGACCCTTCATAGAATTTATTCCTCTAGAGTTAATCATATCCTTTCTTTGCAAAATATATATTATATATAGACTCAGGATATCATCCCTGACTTTTCTCTCTAGACTTCAGATCTCTCCCCACTAAGCTCTCTTTTTTCTAGACTGAAGGGATAATTATCATCAATATATCCATTTTGAGTCCCTTTCCCCTTGTCCCCACCACACCTCACATACCCATTAATGGCAATCTGCCAGTAAGCCTCCTGAGTGACAGGTGCCCAGTAGATCTCTCCAGTGAACATGTTGGTGTCCACTCCCCCAAAAGTGACTTCACCACCATTATTGGAATTCTCATTCCTGAGGACACAAGAAAAATATCAGCTTTAGGGAGGAGACAGGGAGAGGCAAGGGAGAAAGGGTCCTTCTCTTTCCCTTTTCTTACCACAAAGGTTCTTACTCAGCCCACAGGCCCAAATTACTCATCAACAACTCCACCCCCACTGCCCTTCTTCCCATACAAAGGAGAAACAAGGCAACTAAGATGACTCCTAATAACCAGGGTCAAGTGGTCAGTTAACTTTGGAGCTGAGATCTGTGAGCTCATCCTAGGGTAGCAGGAAAATATATTTCCTCTGAATCTTTGGAGGAGCATAGCAGAGTGAATAAAGAGATGGTTTCACAGCGCCAGAAGATTGGGATTCTAGTCCTACCTCTGACCTTAATGGTTGTGTGAAGGTCAAGCCAATTACTTAATTTCTCATTGTTCTAAGTTATTCCCAAAGGCTGTAAATTGCATTAAGGCAACTAGGTGGCACTGCAGGGGATAGAGTACTGGGCTTGGAGTCAGAAAGATTCCTCTTCCTGAGTTCAAATCCAGCCTCAGACACTTACTAGCTATGTGACCCTGATCAAGTTCTTTTTCCTGTTCTTCAGTTTCCTCCTTGTAAAATGAGCTAGAGAAGGAAATGGCAACCCCACTCCAGAGTATTTTTGCCAGGGAAGTCCCAAATGGGGTCACAAAGAGTCAGACATGATTGAACAATGACAAAAATTAGGTTTCGTGGGTAGAGAGAGTTTCATACCTGGAAACTCCCTGTACCAATGAAATCACAGGTTCCTTTTCTTCCCCTATCTAGTTTCCTTTATCTGTAAAGGGGGTCAGATTAGACAACCTCCAAGATCTTTTCTAGTCCTATACTGATGATAAGGACAATGCTCTCTATAATCTCTCCTGATTCTTATATAGGCTCTATATCCCTCATATATAGACTAGGAAAAAGGGAAGAATTGTGATTGCAAACTTCTTCCTGGCTTTCCAGAGCTTCCACAATTTAGTCCCAACCTCCTATTCAATTCATGCCCTACTGTTCCCCAACAGGCACCAGATCATCCAGTCATTCTCCTCACTGTCTCCCTCACTGGCTGTGCCAGGAGCTACCCTCTACAGCAGCTAATCCCCAGTAAGTCCTTGAGAGCAGAAACCACCTCTTAGCTATCCCTCCCCTCCCTGACCCATCCCCATCTTCATTCCCCATTCATTGAAGGTATTTAATAAGTACAAATTAATTCATCCATTTCCTTATTGGGAGTGAGAGAAAAGGAAAGAGCCACAGAGCAGGTTCTTAACCTTTTGTATGTGTATCACAGACTTCTTTGGAAGTCTGGTGAACCGTGTGGCCCCCTTCACAGAATCACTATTTTTCAATATGATGAATTTCTTTTGTAGTATTATGTATTTGATTTTATACACTTAAAGATATACACATATACGTGTATATACTGATAAAGCCCAGGAAGTGGCTGGGGAGCAGAAGAGGCAAACAAGTCACCTACCCACTAAGGTAGAAGGCAAAAACAGGGGCATTGAGCAGATTCTCTTGCAGGAAGCCCTGCATGACAGTGGTGGCCCCACCAGAACTGATGGCAGGATAGGCCAGACCCAGGATCCCATCGAACTGGGCATACACAAAGTTGGTGCCAGGTTCAGTCTCGCTCAGGCCAAACTCCTGGTTGGTGATGGGGATGCCCTGGATCTGTGGGGGGGGTGGAGAGTGAGAGAGAAGTCCATCAGGTCAGGCTAGCTCAAAAGAAGGTCATAGGGAGAATAGCTTTTCTCTCAGGCCTACAGATGAGCTTAGTCTTCCCACTTTACTGAGGCAAGTGAGGAGAGGATCAGCCTCTGTTATGATATAGCTTTGTGGTGGGAAAGGATTAGAAAGGAAAGCGAACCTAAAGAGACTTAGAGCCTTTTCCACAAGACAGCATGATACATAACTTTGATCATCCTCCCCATATGCCTCATGCTGCTTAAGGTTCCTGAAGCCAAACTAAACCCATTGCAGAAGGAAAAGGAAGAAAAACCAGGGGGACAGAGCTTCCTCTCTTCTATGGCTAGTCTCCCAACAAACCTGAAGAGAACCTCAGAGATCAGCTTGCTGCCTCTGGCTGGACTCCCACATATCTCACTCCCTTTTCCCCTCTTCCCCCATAACTACTCACTGTCACAGTGTCATAGCCAAAGACTCCAGTAAGGCTCCCTGTTCCATACTGAAGAGAGAAGGTCTGTCCATTGCTGGAATAGGTAGAAGACTGGCTGGGGTTGAATTGGGGATGGTTTGCTGCTCAGACAAAAAGAGAATGTCAGTAAATGCCAGTAAGTCCTGTTCCCACTACTCCATTCCCCACTTCTCTGCATTGTAGTGCAATGGAAAGAGTATCCTTGGTGTTAGAAAAACTGACAAAAGTTTTATCTCTGCTATTCATTAGCCACATGACTCTGGGAAAGTCATATATCACCTTTAAAAACCTCAGTTTCCACATATATAAAATGTGAGTAATAATATGTGAATTCCCTCTCATATGTAGTGGCTATAAAGAAGACTGACACAGATTTTTTCCCTCTCATGTTTGCACTTTCCTAAGTAGAATAACTGAATATTTGAATGGCCTTTCACCTCTTTTCCTTTTAACCTCTAAGGTCCCCACTATAACTACCAGGATCCAAATCCTTAGCCATCCTTCAGGACCCAGCTCAAGTGTGGACTCCCACATGAAGTCTTCTCTGACTTGGTGAGTTCTCCTTCCTCTGAACTCCAGAACTTATGGTTGGTTCCTTCCCACTAAGCACCATATCTTTTTCAGTTGAGTTCCTTATATCTCCTTCCTTCTTCTCTCCCCCACCACCTATGGTACTCACTGCAGGCCTGGCTCTGGCAATAGATGGAGGGCACCCACAGGTTAGAGGAGCCAGTGTCGAAGAGGACCAGGAAGTTCTGGGGTGGGGTTCCGATGCTGATCTCCCCATAGTAAGACATCTAGGGAGGAAGATTGGGTCAACATATTACAGAGATCTGCCCTCTGCCTGACACATAGTAATTACTTAATAAACGTTAGTTGACTTATGTACTCAGATCATCTCCTGCCTATCTAAAGTCTTGTAGCATCTAGCAAAGCTAAACTGTAGGCACAATTTGCATTCTATCCTTTAAATTTGCCTTATTCATCAGTTGACAGTCTACAGAGTCCCAAAACGCAGGGATGGGAGGGACTCAGAGACCATTCAGTCCAACCTATACCTGAAAAATATTTTCTACAAAGTCCTTGAAACATGGTCATCTAGTTTTGACTTGAAGAACTCCAATGAGGGGAAAATTGACTGAGGAGTCACTTTTAGATACCTTTAATGATAAATTGAATTTTTTTTAATCCAAGTCTAAGACTTTATATTTATTTCTATACAGTTTCATCATATTTGATCTGGCAGAGTACTCTAGCTTGCCAAGATCTCTGTGGTTTCTGATATTGTCATTCAACTTATTCCTTAGTTATTCCCACCTATTTTCATGTCACCTGCCAATGCAATAACATTGCAGGACCTATCTTGAGTCTCAGTACAATCACCTTCATTAAAGTATAAAGTCCCTCCAGGCAAAGACTTTGCCCCTCTCTATCAAAATGGGAGTCTCCTGAGAGTGGAAAATGTCTTTTTTTTCTGCCATCTAGGAGCCTCTCCCCAAGAAATGCTCATCATAGCTGACTGTCACACTCTGAGCTGTGCATCCCAAGGGCCCCAGGAGAGCAGAAAGTCAACCTGGAGCTTGAAGAAAGAGAGAAGATATTCACTCACATCCATATAATTGGCCAGGGGCTCATAACCAACAGCAAACTGGTTGAAGTATTTGGAGGCAGGGTCCCACTTGTGATTCTTCAAGAAGTCTTGAAGCACACCCTTCTCTTTCATCACTTGCTTCATGGACTTGAATTTCTTCAAAGGGACCCTGGAAATGGGGCATTAATATCAATAGAATCGTCCCAGTCATCTCTTCCTCCACGACTCAACCAATCCCACCCACAATCCAGCAGCAAAGCCTCCATTGACCAGGTCAGCAAGAGCTCAGAAACAAGAGGCATAATTTCCTCCTACCTTTGGCTGTGTCTATGCAACAGTCTCTTTCAGACCCATCTTTTCAAGCACTGAGATCTTATGATTTTCAGTTCAGCTACTATCTTTTACAGAGGATCTTCCAAAATGTCCTTCAGATAATAAAATGCTCTTTCCCTACTCTGAAGTTCCTTTGTATTAACTTTGTATATTGTTGTTCAAGAATTTTCATCATGTCTGACTCTTCAAAATCTCATTTGGGGTTTTCTTGGTAAAGATGTTGGAGTGACTTGCCATTTCCTTCTCCAGCTCATTTTACAGATGAGGAAGCCTCGGGGTCATACACTTACTAAGTGTCTGAGGCTGGATTTGAACTCACAAAGATGAGTCTTTCTGACGTCAGGCCTGGCACTCTATATCCACCACAACTCTACCTAGCTCCGCTTACTTTGTATATATTTTCTTTTCACTTCTTTTTTTTCTGCTTTTTTTCCTGTGGATTCTATTTTCTTCCACCTCACTTCTATCCCACAAGCAGCTAAGTGACATAGCAGAAGAAACACAAGACCAAAAACTGGGAAGATCTGAATTCAAATCTTTCTCAGGCACTGGCTATTTGACCTTGGGCAACCTCTGTCCACCTCAGTTTCCTCAACTGCAAAAAGGGAGTAACAATATAACCCCCTGTCCCAAAGCCCATATTTAGAAGATTCTCTTTTATTGGTAAAGATGAATGCTCTACCCTGAGTGAGGGGTTAAAATGGTCATAAGATCTCTAATCTTTACCAGTTCCTTTTGGGACTCTCCAAGGAAGAATCCTCTTTGAGTTCCTATTTGGGATGCCAGGATCAGTCCCATTTGGGACTCTTGAAGCACCAGACTCTCTAAGAAATGAATTGATTCAGGTGTTTCTGGCTTCCAACTTCAGAGAGAAGATGGAAGGAGTCAATCCCATTTGCTGAAGGAAAAGACGCTGAGAAGCAAAGAGGAGCAAGCAGTCTCTATTATGTCTCTATTCCCAGCTACTCTAGAGATTTAGGGAGTTTTCTATTAGGTTAGAACTCTCTTGGTTGATCTGAGTTATTTCACTCCCAATGGGAGAGTTCCTTCACTCTATATGCCTGGTATATATTGTCCTATGCATAACTTTTGATTTCTGTTTTGCTATGATTTGAATAAATGAAATTTTTTTTTCTATTCTCTATGTGTGTTCATTGTGGAACTGGTTTTGGGGGTCAAGTCTTGGACTGACAGCTTGGGGTCCACCTTCTCTTCAAAATGACAATACAATCAAAAAACAGATGGAACCCAGTCATATCCCCTAAAACTGAAAATATTAAAGAGAACATATGAATTTAATTAAAGAGAGCATATGGGAGAGTGGTAACCAACCCCAACCTCCTGCTTCTCCTACTGGCAGGAATTAAAGTCTCTCTTGGAGAAGAGAGGGAGACTAAAAGGTTGGAGATGTCTATTCTGTCTCCCTTAAAGCCCCACACAATGATAGGTCCTCAAAACATGTGCATCCCTGTCTAAACATATAACTCTCCACTACTTATTCCTTACAATAATAACATCTACCTCCCAGTATTGTTGTGAGGATCAAAAGAGATAATATTTCTAAAGCACTTAATATAGTGCCTAGCACATAGTAGATGCTTAATTAATGTTTGTTTCCTTCCACCATTCCCATAGAATATGTTTCTGTAGGAACTATTTAATTAAAAAAAAAATCTTCTGTCATATACATAGTAAGTTCTTAATAAATGCTTGATAGCTTTAACTGAATTATTATGCAATTGAAAATTCTAAGTTGAAGGATGGAAATGGCAAGAATGAGCATAGAAGCACTGAGTCAGTCCTTTAGCTTTGGCCATTTCCCCCATATCCCAATTTCTTTGAGATTCTTCTTTGCCTTTCAGAAGTTTTGGTGTTATAAATGTATTTGATTATAGAGTAACTTATCTTTCCTGTTATTCCTCCCTCCTTCCTAAGACCATGGAATCTTAGACTTGAAGCTAGTAGGGACTTCAGAGGTCCTCTAGTTTAATACTCTCATTTTGATTAAAATGTGATCTAACTTATAAGTGAAAGATACAGGATCTAAATCCAGTTGCTCTGACTATATACCTTTACCAAACATCTAACTCATTTTTTAGCTAAGATAGATAGATGTCTCAGTGGATAGAAAGAAAGAGCTTGGAGTTGGAAAGATCTAATTTCAAATCCTACTTCTGATATTTACTATGTGACCCTGGGTAAGCTACTTAACTTCTCTGTGCCTCAGTTTTCTCAATCTGTAAAATGGGGATAATAATAACATTTACTTCTTAGAGTTGTTATTAGGAGCAAATGATTTAACATGTAAAAGGGAAGTAGAAGGGAGGAGGACAGTAATAAGTATAAGTCCCTATTATGTGCCAGGCACTGGGCTAAACAGTTTACAAATATTGTAAGCACATTGTGAACCTTAAAGGCACTATATAAATACCCACCATTACTATTATAATAAGGAAATTGAGGTCAAGGAAGGTTAATAGACTTGCATGTTATACTATATGGTAATACAAGTAATACATACTACTCTGTAGTATACAGAGCCAGAATTTAAACCCAATTTCTCTGGCTCTTCCCAGTACACTGGGCTGCCTGCTCCCTTCTCTTTCCTATGCATTAGTTTTCTGCAGCCACCACCAACCCCATACCCAAGACTTACTTGATTATCTTGTCTGCCTCTGAAAAATGGAGGCAGACAAGGGCAATGATTAGCCACTTCATCATGGTTGATTTCTTCGCCAAACAGTAGAAACTACTGTTACCTCCTGAGGTCTACTCTGAGCTGACGAGAATCACTGGGGACTCTCATATATATATGCATCCAGAGTGGGCTATCTCCCCTCCTTCACATATTCCACTGCCAGACTCAGTAAACAGAATAATCAGTTGGCATAAATGGTAGGGCAGGAGCTGATGGGGTCTTAACTTCTTATCCAGAGTTTGACTGCTTAATCTGCTATTAAGTACCCAGAGCCTCTTGGTCCCAAACAAACTAAGTAAATGCTAACATGATAACCAAATACAAATTGGATTGTGATACCCCCCCTTCTCCTCATGTTCGAGGTTCTCTCCCCTAGTTTGAGAGAGGGGAAGGCATGGAGTGAAATGATAAGTTTATTGATCTTTAGTTTACAAAAAAGGACTGTTCAGAGAAAAGATTAGCAAGGATTTTCCTTGAGAAAAGAAGATTTAAAGACAATTCTTTGGGATAAAAAAGAATCCTTGAAGCCTTATAGTCACTCTCTCTGTAAGGAAAAGTTAATCTAGACTAGCAGAGAAATCCACTTACTAAATATAGGTTGAAGGACTGGTGGAATGCTCTCAGGATCCAAGCTGAGAGTGGGGAAAATCTTCTGTTTCTCTTATATACCACACACCAAGATCAATGGATTAGAACTCAGGAGACAGATCTTAAGACTTATCTTATTATAGAATCATTACATCAGGCAAAGATGATAACTGCAATCTCCATGAAGAAAGGGACATCTCCATGAGGGAAAGAATCTTAGAATTCATTTAGAGAATGCATTTTGCCCAACTCCCTTTTTATTATTATTATTATTATTATTATTATAGCTTTTTATTTACAAGATATATGCATGGGTAATTTTTCAGCATTGACAATTGCAAAACCCTTTATTCCAATTTTTCCCTTCCTTTCCCCCACCCCTCCCCCAAATGGCAGGTTGACCAATATATGTTAAACATGTTAAAACATAAGTGAAATACAATATATGTATACACATGTATACAGTTATTTTGCTGTACAAAAAGAATAGGACTTTGAAATAGTGTATAATTATCCTGTGAAGGAAATAAAAAATAGAGGGATTGGGAATTCTACGTAGTGGTTCATAGTCATCTCCCAGAGTTCTGGGTGTAACTGGTTCAATTCATTACTGCTCTATTGGAACTGATTTCCAACCCCTTTCTTTGATAAAGGAGGAAATGGAGGACCAAAAGAATTAAATTTCTTCCTTCTGCCCTCTTTTCTCTCTGTACTCTCATTTTTCCTGAGTTCATCAACAATACTACATTGCTTCCACTATCATTCAGTTAAATTCAACAAGAATTTCTAAAGCATCTGTTGTATCAAGTATTTTGCTAGGGGATGGAGATACAAAGAAAAAAAAAAAAGTCCAATCAGTATCTGCCCTCAAGAAGCTTACATTCTTCTGGAGGTGGGATTAAGGGGAGCAACAAAGATCTATAATTTCAATGACATGGGTAGCCCACACACCCGTATAAACAGTTACCACTACATTGATTCCATAGACAAATTGTTATGGCCAAAAAACTTCATTATCCAATAGCCAGATGAGTTCTTCTACACTTAGCTAGGGCTAGTTCTGTAAGCTTTCATATATACTCATTTTTAAAAATGACATGCAAAATAGAATTAGGGAAAGTAATTTATAGTACATATTCTTTTGTTCTGAGGGCAAAAGTAAAGTACTTGTAGCTAATAATGCACAGATATTGGGAAAACCCTATTCTAGTTACTCATGCTAGGCTGAGATCTAAATTAGACTCTCCACTTTTTCTCTACTCTCTAGGGATTTTTTCATCAACCAAGGGTTTAATTATCAGCTCTTTGCAGATGACTCCCAAATTTATATATCCAGTACTAATTTCTCCCCTGAGTTTCAATTCCCCATCACTAATTCCCTATTGGATATTTTTAACTGGAAGTCCCTAAAACATTTCATATTCAATATAACCTAAACAGATCTCATTATCTTTCCTCCCAAACTTATCCCCTCTTCCTAACTTCCCTGTTTTGTTCACAGACACCAATATCCTTCTAAGTCTCAAAGGCTTTCAGTCTGCATTATCTTTCACTTCTCCCTTTCACATAGTCAATCAGGGGTCAAATCTTGACATTTATATTTTCACAAAATCACTAGAATCAGGCCCTCTGTCTCTCTTCACACAGCCACCACCTTAGTCTCATCATTTCTTGCCTAGATTATTGCAATCACTTCCTAATTGATTCTTTTCTCTTCCATTCTCCAATCTATCCTTCTCAGCTATTTAAAGCTATTTTTCTTAAGGTTCAAATCTGAATATGTCACTCTTCCCTTCAGTAAACTCCAGTGTCTTCCTATTGCCTCTAGGATAAAATATAAATGCTTTTGTTTGGTTTTTAGAGTCCTTCACAATCCAATCAATCTTTCAAGCTTCATTGCACATTATTCTTCCTCCCACTTGATAAAATCCAGTCAGACTGGTCTTTTCTCTTTTCCTTTCACAGGGTACTCCATCTCCTGTTTTCATGCTCCATGCCTAAAATGCTTTTTCTCTTCACTTCTATCTTGTCAAATCTTGCTTCTCTATAAAGATGCAACTTAAGCATTATCTTCTTTTCTTTATTTCTTTCCTTCCTTTCTTCCTTCTCTCCCTTTTTCCTCCCTTCTTTCTCCTTTCCCTCCTTCCTTTCCTTCTTTTTTTCCATTCCTTTCTTCTTTCCTTCCTTCTTTTCCTTATTCTTCTAGCGTTAATGCCCTTTCTCACCTCCCTACTTGATAACTAAATTTGCTGTTGCTCAATCATGTCCAAATCTTTGTGAGTTCTTCGACCATAACACACTGACCCTTTCTAACCTGAGGGACTCATCATTTGATGTCATATCTTTAGGCATTTTAATACTGAGGTGTAAGTGGCTTATGTCTTGGGTTCTTGTATCTTGGATTCCTTTTGTAGTCTAGTGAAGCTGTGGTAGTCCTCAGAATAATATCTTTAAATGTATACAATAAAATACATGGGGACAGCTAGGGGACACAGACCCGGAGTCAGGACCCTGGGGTTTTCTTGGCAAAGGTACTGGAGTGGTTTGCCATTTCTCCAGTGGATCACCTTTTGTCAGAATTCTCCATTATAACCTATTTTGAGTAATCCTTCATGGCATAACTCATTGTTTTATTGAACTATGCAAGCCCCTCTGTCACAAAATAGTGATCCAGGAGGAGTATCTAATTACCTCATATTTATTTGTACTTATTCCTACATTTCTAAATCCTTATAGTAGCAGGGCTGGAAACCCACTCAAGAGAACAAAGAAAATGTGAGAAGAAAAAGGAATGAATTATGTGGTTTCTGGGGACATAGGATGGGAAGTCTAGTTGTTTTAGTTAGGAACTCAATGGGGACATACAGAGAGTCTCACTTTGCACAGTTAAGGCCTATCTGGAGAGGCTGAGTATTAAAGAGAAAGAGAGTGGCACTTAAAAAAAAATCCTGCTAGAGGCTCATTGTACATGAACACCTAGTACAGCTCTGCCCCCAGCCAAGCCCAGGATCCATCTCTGGCAGGCTGTGGCAGGCACAGGAGTAGATGCAGGAAACCTAATCAGGTGACCTTTGGATAAGGGGTTAAGAACAGGGAACAGAAATCCATTCAAAAGCCCCAAATTAAATATTGATAATGAGTCTTGAGTGCTCACCCTTCACCCCTCTTCATCTCCCCCAAGCACTCAGCCTTTGATTGGGCCCTCAGCAGGATATGGTTATCTATAGAAGTGTGGAATAACACTTGGCCAACTGCACCCCACCCCCTGCACTCTCAGCTTCTGAGAACAGCAAGATCTAGCTCCAGAGCTCAAGACTAGCAGGTACAGGGAAGAGGGGTCACATAGGTGCCTGGAGGAGAGAGGTCATATCCACAGCTCAGTTGTTCTCATCATAGCTCCTGGCCCCTCATGCTGGACTTTGGGCTAGGAAATCAAAACAGCCCTACCTATAGAAGGCTAGAAGTGGCTTTATTAGAACTTCTGCTGTTGAGGGGGGGAGGGGTTCTAGGAAAGGGGAAACTGAGATCTATAGAAATGACATCTTTCTAGGAGACTAGATAGGGAGATCAGAGAGGCCCTGGGCCTTTTTTCAGTATCTCCAATCTCCTTCCTCTGGTTGAGAGGTGAGATAATGGTTCATGGAAGTGAAAACAAGGAGATTAGAAGTCTCCATGATACTCTGGGTAGAAGATCCTATTTGGACATTTCAGAAATGATATTCTTCACCTTTTTTGTGTCTTGAATTCTTTTTTTTTTAATTTTCAATTGTATTTTATTTTCCAAATACACGTAAAGATAGTGTTCAATTTTTGTTTTTGTAAGACTTTGGGTTCCACATTTTTCTATCTCCTCTCTCCCAAGACAGCAAGTAATCTGATATAGGTTATATATGTACATTGACCTTTGCAATCTAGTTTAGCTTATGGAGTCCTTCTCAGAATAATATTTTTTCTTATTTTTTTAATATTTTGAAGTTCTTTATTGCATTTTTAAAGCGCAACATGGATAGACTAAAAGGAAATAACCATCATTGACCAATGACCACTAATGTTGTCTGCTTCCTGTGGGTCAGGTCATTTCCTGTAACTTCCTGTCACTGATTTAGGGTCTAACTTTTAGAGAGTAGAATAATATTTTTAAATAAAATTCATAGGGGCAGTTAGGGGACACAGTGAATACAGCCCTGGTCCTGAAGTCAGGACCTGAGTTCAAATATGGCCTCAGACACCTGACACTTACTAGCTGTGGGATTCTGGGCAAGTCACTTAACCCCAATTGACTTAACAAAATAAAATAAAATAATAGCATTTCAAGAGGAAATCAGTTCTGTTGAAATATACTTCTCAAAATAAACAAGTTCATAGAACCTAACTTGAGAGAAAAATCAAGTTAGAGTGAGAATGGAACTGAGTCTAACAACCTCATTTTACAGAGGAAAAAACTGAAGCCCATAGGAAGAAAAATGGCTTGCCCAAGATCACATAGCTGGTTCTTAACAGACTTGTACTGCAAAGAGTTCAGAAAGTTAGAGAAAGAAAATAAAGACATAGACTGTAAGCGGTTTTTCAAGGCATTTAGCCATGAAAAGGAGAGATATAAATGATAGTTGATTGGGATGGATAGGTGAAATGAGGGGTGTTGTTATTGAAAAGGCAGAAAAGAAAGATCTCCTTACTCCAACTATAGGATTTTCCCCACTATGTCAACATTGCTCACTTTCTCACTATATCATTTGGTTATCAGAGAACCCCTACCCTTTACGTAGTGGCAAGGAACTGGAAACTGAGTAGGCACCCATCAGTTGGAGAACAACTGAATAAGTTATGGTATATGAATGTAATGGAATATTGTTATTCTATAAGAAATTATCAGCAGGAGGATTTCAGAGAGGCCTGAAGAGACTTACATGAATGGATACTAAGTGTGAGTAGAACCAGGAGAACATTGTACACAGTTACAACAAGACTATGCAATGATCAATTCTGATAGACTTGACTGTTTTCAATAGCAGGGTGATTCAGGCCAGTTCCAATGGTCTTGTGATGAAGAGAGCCTCTGTCTGCGCCCAGACAGAGAATTGTGGGGACCGAGTGTGGATCACAATATAATATTTTCATTTTTGTTGTTATTTGCTTGCATTTTGTTTTCTTTCTCACTTTTTCCTTTTTCATCTGATTTTTCTTGTGCAGCAAGATAATTGTGGAAATATGTATAGAATAATTGCACATGTTTAACATATATTGGATTATTTGCTGTCTAGGGAAGAAGGGAAAAAGGAGGGAGAAAAAATTTTGGAGCACAAGGTTTTGCAAAGGTGAATATTAAAAATTATCTATGCATATGTTTTGAAAATAAAAGGCTTTAATTAAAAAAGAAAGAAAGAAAGAAAAAGAAAGAAAGAAAGAAAGAAAGAAAGAAAGAAAGAAAGAAAGAAAGAAAGAAAGAAAGAAAGAAAGAAAGAAAAGAAAAGAAAAGAAAAGAAAAGAAAAGAAAAGAAAAGAAAAGAAAAGAAAAGAAAAGAAAAAAGAAAACAGAAGATTCAGTAGAATTGTGGTTATATTACCTTCTGGATGGAGCTTTGCCCTTTCTCTATCTCTGGTGGATCTTGGAGCTCAGCTCCACACTGATGAGCCAATTTGTCTATTCCTTCTCCTTCCTTTCTAGAAGGAGGTCTCAGAGTTCTGCTGCTTTGAGTCAGGGGCAGAATTACCCAGTGGCATCTCTGTATATCACAGATGTACTTCATAGGCTCTCCTGAGCCCTAATCCTATATAGACTACAGGATAGAAAAACCAGAATAGGATGAAACAAGGGTCCAAGGGTCAGGTTTCACCTATCTGTAGGACCAGTAAGGATGAAAGCCCTGAGAGACCTAAGAATAAGTTAGAGTTTCATAAAAAGATAAGCTCCAGTAGAGTGAGTGGACTGTTTCAGGATTACAGGTTGTACTTCAGGATTCATGAGATTTAAGCATATTAAGTGTCAGGACCCAAACTGGTACATCAACAGAGTCATAATACTTATGAAACTCCAACTCTCCAAGTTGACCCTCAGTCCAGGCAGTTTCAGGACTCTTTCTATCTTCACTTGAAATGTTTCTCAAATTCTTTTTTTTTTCTTATTTCTCATCATTATCACCTTAATCCAGGCCCATATCACCTCATCACCTCATAACCAGGTTACTACTGAAGGGTCTGCCTCCCTCCAGCCCAATCCTCTATATCTCTGCCAGTTTTAACTTTCCAAAGCATAGCTTTGATCTTGTCAAGAATGCCTGATAGCTCTCTTTTTCCTACCACATGAAACTCAAACTTCACTACCTGGCTTTCAAGTCCCATTTGAATAGGGTTCCAAAAGTGCCTAACCAACCTTGTCTGTCTGTACCATTCACCAAAAACACCAGCCCTGATTGTTCTATTTTCTAAGAATTTACACTTCAAAAATCAGCAAATTCTCCAAGTTCGTTGCTAGGTAATCTCTAGAAAGTAATGGAGAAAACGTTAATATTGCTGATTAAACTTAAAAGGCTGCCCCGCTACACATTTTTCCTTCAGAGTTAGTTGTTAAATATTTACCAGCATACTCCTGCCTCCACACATCCCTTGCTCTTTTTGTTCTGCTCTTTCCTTTTCAAACAAAATAGTCACGCAAAATAGAAGACACAAAGATGGCAGAGATACTTAATGCAGTCCCCAAAAGGTATAACATCTAATATCTGATTCTAGTAAGAAAGCAAATAGAGATGTAAAGGTGGAGAGGGCCGCAGGTACTGGGGAACTCTGAGAAAAGTATACTTGAAGCTAAGATACTTATAGCAGGGTGTTAACTCAGTGTGATCAATGAAAAGATGGTTCTCTAGTTCACAGTACTTAGTATGGTGATGTAATGGTTCTCTAGTTCATACAGGCTTGTGATGTAATGATGTAATCATACTGAGGTATTTAAGGGCTGAGAGGACTGGAAATAGAGGCATTCCATCTTTGCTCATTCTCCTGGTGGCTCTCCTGCCTACTTCACTCATCCACTAAGATCAAGGCTGGTCCCAAAATCCTCCAGAGAGCTAGCCTGGACATTACATAAAGGGATGGGGCAGAAGGACAGGGCCCTCACTGGCTGGTCCTCATCATTACAAAGATAAATATAAAGTTTTATATTTAGTTAGTATACTACTATATAAGTAGTAGCTAGTATTAAAGTCAGGTCTTTCTGACCCTGAGACTAAGTTTTTTTTGTTTTTTTTTTGTTTGTTTGTTTTTTTGTTTTTGTTAAATACTACATCAAGCTGCTTTTCCCCCACCTTTGATCGAGGCTTCAATCTGGCCCACAAAAAGCAGTTATGTCCAAGGTTATAGTTACTGTTTGCCATAACAGAGATGATAGAAGAGAAAGGGCTATGTTCTACCAGAGCTCCTTCTAGGGCTGGAAAATTCATGGGTTGATTGAAATAAATGAAAAGAATCTAGGACAAGAGATCAGAAAAGACACTAACTAGAGAACAGTAAAATGACTTAGTTTCTCTCCCCAAACTTCATTTCCTCATGGTCCTAAGACAAAGGCCACCATCTCCCCCATCAAATCAGAAATCTCATTGTCCCCAGCTCATAGGTTCCTAAGATTCAGAGTTGTAAGTAGACTTAATAATGGCTAACTTCATCATTTAACAATGAGGAAACTTAGACTCAGCCATGAGAAGAACTTGCCTGAGACCACACAGGGCTGAGATTTCAACCTAGGTCTTAACTCCAAATTCAGTGATTTTTTTTTTTCCACAGCAGCATACAGCTTCCATGACCCCTATACTGGAAGCTACTGGTACTGAATGGTGTTAAGATAAAACATTACATCATTACAGCACACTAAGGTAGAGTGTCTCTAAGGGCTTATGGCTGGCCCTATCTTGGTAGAAGGATGGAAAAGAGGAATTTCAGTGATGGAGAACAAAGGTAGCAAGAAGTCTGACTGACTAAGCAGAAATTTGGATAGCCAAAATCCCCCTCAGATGTGAGTGAGACCTGAATTAGAAGAAAACCTTAACTTAGTTTTGAAGGATCATGGATTTAAAGTTACCTCAGAGGCAACTGTCTCACTTTACAGATAAGGAAACTGAGGCCACAAGTGATTAAGTAATTTCCTCAAAATCACACATCCAATAAAAGGCAAAGAAAAAAAAAAAACTGTGCCTTACTGCCTTTATTTCCTCCCTTTGAAAATCCCATTTAAATACTTCCTTTTTACTTTCGCAATTCCCTCATCTAGAAGCAATCCTCACTCTTCCAATCTCAGAACATTATCTTCCCTATGTATTTAATCCTCACCTAACATGTATTACTGAAAGGAGCAACATGGAGGGAGAGCTGGCCTCAGAGTCAGGAAAACCAAGCTTCCCTCCTCTGACACAAACTTGCTTTTTGATCCTTGACTCCCTAATTTCTCAAATGACCCTGGAAATTCTCTATGTTTATAAATTGCAGAACTGGTGCTAATGTGCTTTGATAAGGGCCTTTCCTCCCTAGTGCTCCTAAAACAACCACAAATGTGTGTCATAATTATAAGGCAGCTGTAGAGGACACTAAGTGACTCTGTGGACAAAATGCTGGGCTCAAGAAGACCTGAGTTCAGAATCAGCCTCAGACACTTTGTAACTGAGAAAGTCAATTAAAACAATCTGCCTCAGTTTCCTTAACTATAAAATAATGATGATAATACCATCTGTTCTACCATCCCCCTTTCCAAGGTTAGGTGAGGATCAAATGAGATATTTATTAAAGTGTTTAGCACAGTGCCTAGCACATAATTAATGCTTAATATGAATGTATATAGTATGTCCCAAAAGTCTTAGATTGGTTATAAGCTTTAATAAAGTTATTAAACAAGATAAATAATTCAAAATTTTCCTTTTAAGCTAAAAATAGCCTTAATAATTTTAAATTGCACTCTAAGATGTTTGGGATACCTGTATATATTTAATTGAAAATTCTCTGAGGACTAAACTAATATTGATTTTCACCTTTGAACTCCCTAAAGGTCTTATACACAGAAAGGATTTAATAGAAGTTTGTTGAATTGAAAAGAGGACAGTATTAAGTCCAGTGCTAATGCAAACATAGTATCTCTGTCTTTACTTTTTATTCACTAAAGGTTATTAATGTATTGATTCATTTACCAACTTTTTTCTCTTCAACTCCAATTTGTTTCCCCTTCTTCCATCTCCAGTGGAGTTCAGACACCTAAACACTGCCATTTCCATTCCTAATAGAGCTTATGTGATGATCTTAGAAGGTAAAAGGTAGATCAAGACTGAGAAAAGAGACTACTATTTGGAGAGAAGTTTTCATATCCATATCTACCATCTTGATAAAGCATCAAACAACTCTTATTTACATTTTTGAAAATACAGTATTTTGAAAAGAGCACTGCTGTTTTTTGAGCACCAGATCTGCCTCCATCTCTGTGATGAAGTCACTTCCTTTCTTTGTGGCACATTCTTAATTTGAGAGGAAGCCAGCTGGGACAGGGTAGAAAAAATCATTTGTCAAATTTTAAATCCAAGAATTCATATCTCAAATCAGCAAATGCTACAACTCAAGACTTGGTTTATTATTTTGTTAATTGTCCAGACTTTACATAGTGATGGAGAAAATGTTAGTAATGCAGTTTAAATATAAAAGTTTATTATATGTGCATTCTTCCTCCCATAATAGCTGGTTGCTAAATAATTACCAGTTCAGTTCATGAGGCAGAGAGAAAGTATCTTCGACTCCATATCTTTGGATGGAGTCATCTTCCCTCAGATTGCTTCTTGGGCTCTTTCTACTAGATTTCAATACTTTCAAGGTCAGGCCTGCAATTGACACTGGACTACATACTCTCCTAAGTAAAGAAGAGAAGGAATTCCAGTTACATGTAAAACTACAGGAGACCATTCCAGTATGAAGTTTGAAGAATAATTCAGGAAAGGAGGAGGGAAGGGTAAGTATGCAAGCCACCAGCCTGTCTTCTCTTGCTGAGGCTGGTTTTAATTATACCGGTTCAACATATAATTAACAAAACCAAGGCTGTCATCCTGATTCCCCAGGGTCCTGGAATTCACAAGGGAACACCTGAATCAACCTCAAGGAGGTTCTATCAACACTTGGCTTTCTCACATTCAAACACACATGAAGTATAGGGGATAAGGATAGGTGAGCATGTCTTTATGCTCCTAAGATATCTTGAAATTGCTCTGAACCACCTTCAGTTGCAAGCTTTGGATCAGTATCTTTAAACCTCATTTGCTTCCTATAGTACAGCCCTCAAAGGTGTACAAAGTGAGTGAATATAAATAGCAATTATTTCTGTTCTAGCCAGAAACTCTGAAGAATCTAATTCTTTTGTGAAGGCAATCTAGGCCATCTTTTGCCCCAATTCTTACCTGGACCTTAATCCTGAATGGATGTTACCTCAAACAAACTGAGACCAGGGAAAGATCCCAGCTTAAAAAGTACAAGATCTCCCATTGTATCCTGGGTCATTACTAGTCATCCTAATCTAGGTATTATTACTGGATTGATGATTCTGGAGAAAAAAATGAGGCTAATAATTTAGCACATCTTTGTCTCACTTAAATCCAATTCACTCTCAAATCAAGACATCAACCCCCTAATGCCATTGGTCCTCTTTTGAGAAAGGACAAACAATAATCAAGTGTTTTTTGCAACAACTTTGTAAAGTAGGGAATGCAGAGATTGTTTTTATAGATTAGGAAACAGCCCCTTACTATTAGAAAGTGGCACTGCTGGGACTGATTTAGATGGTTTGACTACATCCAGTGGTAAAGATGAAAGGTCCAGGACTCCAAACCCAGTTCCTCAGCCTATAGAGAGCTTAGTACCAACAGACTTAATGTCTCTAACCCCAGTTTTCTCCTCTATCAAATGGGGATAAAATCTATCTTCCCTACCTTACAGGTGTATGGTAAGTATCAAATGAGATAAGGAAGCAGGCTTTGCAAAGTTAAAAGTGTTTATATAAAGGTTAGATGTTATTGTTGCCAAGGAGTGGGCTTGCAGGACCAGGGCCCCTCCTGGTCCAACAAGAAAGGTCAGATCTGAATAGGAAGCTGCATCCTTTCCTCTTTTGGGGTATGCCCTGGGGGCTGGGCCAGGCAGTCAACCATCCTGTTTCTAAAAAACAGAATTGGAGGATCAGCAAACACAAACTGATGATGATGGTGATGATAGTGGTAGCAGTGAAGGTGATAAAGGAAAAATGACTTCCATCATGAAACCACACCCAAGCTTATCAGCAGGACCTCCTGGTGGCTGGAGTCAGATAGTTGGACTAATGAGCAATAAATACTCTGATGGGTATTATTCAATCCTGCCCCTTCCCAGGATTAGGAAGGCCTGGCACTACCCCTGCTCCTCCTTTCCTCCCCAAGAAGGAAAATTTGGATCAGTTCTGTTAGAGAGAATAGTTCCTGTAATTAGGTAAGGTGTAGGGGGAAAACTTTTTCCTTATATCCCTCCACCTCATCCCATTCTCTAGTTTGAAGGGAAAATTCAGAGGAATCATGAAGAGAGGAATGAGATTACTTAAGAGCCTTTGGGAGTAGTCCAGGCTTGTTTTACTTTTCTCCAGAGAAGAGGCAGCAAAGATGAGGCCCTAGAAACTCTTGACTGTTAGCTAGTAAAAACAAAAAAAAAAAAACAGAGCTTTGCATTGTACAAAGCAATTTCACAACCTTTGTGCCACTTGATTTTCACAACCTAACACCATGTGAGGAAACTCAGGATTATTATTTTTATTTTACAGGTGAGGAAACTGAGGTAAAGTGAGATTGAAGAGGTTGGTTAGCAAATTCTTACTTTTCTCAAGCACCACCTTGTACATGAAAATGTCCATCTCCCGCCAGTTATTATAGAGCCTTCCGCCTTCCCAAAATAAACTTGTATTTATTCATTATGTATGCAAGGTGTTTTCCTTAACAGAATGTCAGCTTCTCAAGGACTTTTGTATCCCCAGTTTTAGCATAGTGTCTGGCACATCACATGTGCTGGCTGATTGCCTGCCAAGCAGTGCAAGATTTATTCATTCTTTTTTGAGAAACACATTGAGGGCTTTTTCCTACCTCTCTCTTGGTCCAGTTGAAGCAGGAGGCCACCAGATTCCTGCCTCTCTCAGCAGAAAGGGAGCTGGGGGCTAAGTGAAGCTAAGGTAGCCCAGAAATGACCCAAAGGAAGGTAACCTTCACTGCCTACTATTATGTCAGGAAATTAAGTCCATTCATTCTTCCATATATGACCCACCCTATAAAAATAAAATCACACCCAGAGTGTCACCCTGGAGTGAAGCCATAGGCCAGAGGGGAAGAGGATGAAGATGGACATGATTCCAGGAACCATACTGGGCCCCCAGATAATGGGACTCACACATCCTGTTATGTGGCCATCCCCCAGTAAGCATGTCACTGATAGTCACAGACAATGCCCAAGGTCAGTAGGAAGTTGGTTGGGGTGGACAATCCCCAGACAGGTGAAAGGGGGCTCTAGGGAATTGGTCATAACAACTACCACTCCTGTTCCTGTAGCTTTTAAAGCTCGAAAATGCCATTCCTTGCAACCATGCAGTGGTTCCAGAGCACAGTATTATTATCCACATTTTACAGATCAGGAAACTGAAGCTCAGAGGTAATACAACATATCCAGAGGCACACTGCTTACAAATTTATAGGATTTAAGGCTCAAAGGAAGTTTAGAAATTTAGTCCAACTCCATTTTACAGATAAAGAAACTGAGGCTCAGAGATGTGATGGAACTTACAGAATTATGGACCACAGAATTAGGGACATTTAATGCCATTGAGTCCAATTCCCTTATTTCACAGTCAAGGAAACTGAGGCGAGAGAAGTTAAATGAATTGCCCAGGCTAAATTGTCCAACTAGTAAGTGTCTGAGGTAGGATTTGAACATGGGTCTCCCTGATTCCAAGTCCAGTGTTCTATCCACTCAGCCATCTGGCTGCCTCTATCTTGCCCCAAATCACACAAGTGATAATGGCTCGCATTTCTATGGCACTTTGAACAGTTAACAAAGCACTTGCCTCACCACACAGAGGTAATAGTGCAAATACTGTTCTCATTTTATATATAAGGAAACAGGTCTAGTGACTTCATTGGGCTCTCTCAGATAATAAATGTCAAAGAAGAAACTTAAATCCAAGTTCGCTGATGGCAGAACCAGTTTTCTTCCTATTATGCCAAGCAATATTTGTAAACAGGCCATCTAGCTCTTTCCATGTCAAGATGCCTCTTGAAAGAGCCTGTGCTCAAACCCAAGTCTTCCTGTTTGGAATCTCCTGCCCTTTTTCAGAGGGGAAGATAAGCAGTTGTGGATGTGGGCAGGGGAGCAAGGCCAGGTTGAGCTTGAACAGCGCCCTTTTCCATTCCCGGTGGGTATATCTGGGGTTCCTCTGGTCCCTGTTTCCTCTTCATTACCAAGGATGATTTGGGATTCTCTTCAGCTCAGTTGGAGAGGCAGTGAGGTTTAGTGGAGACATCACTGGGCTTGGAGTCGGGAGACCAGAATTCCTATCATGGCAGGAGGAAGGCCTTCATCTCTCTAGGTCTTCGTTGCCTCAGCAACAGCAGTGGTGGTGTTGGTGCTGCCACCTTCACAAGGCTATAATGAGAAGAACATTTGGGCAAGCCTAAAGCCTTCTAGAAATAGGAACTCTGTCATTATCAGGGTTCAGGCCTGGTGAGGAAACTGAGGTACAAAGAGGACAGGAGATGGCTGTGTCCTCCTGATACTCCCACCCAGGCCTCAGGTGCTTAGACCGGAAACTAGAATTAGGTGGGACCCTAGAGTTCTTGTCGTCCATCTCCCAGCTCATCCCACCTCCCTCACTTTATAGAATAGCATCTGAAGTCTCAAGTAATATAGGCAGTAGCAGAGTCTGCATATGAACCTGAGTCCCAAGTCCAAGCCCACCCCCGACTGCTGCTGCTGCTTTAATCCTGGTTAAACAGGAAAAGCTGCATAAGAGAAATAGGAAGTCAGGGAAAGAGCTGGGGTTGTCAGAGGGGAAACAGAGAACATCTCCCATGCCCCCAGTGCTATCCTCACCTTACTTTGGCCTTATCCCCATCCCTCTTCAAGCCTTAGCTCCCAACCCAAATTGTTAATGCTCTCCCCAAATCACTTGGTATTAAATTTATGTACGTTTTATACTGAATTATTTTTATATATGTTGTCCCTTCCTTCCCCAACAACCCCCTAAAGGGATTTGTTTTTATTTTGTATCGTATCCTCAGCACCGAGCACAATGCCTGGCACACAGTAGGCACTTATTAAATGCTTGTTCTAATGAACTACATACAAAGTCATTCACGAAAAGAGATTCCCTTTCTTTACCCAGGGTCCCAGCTGTTGTTCTGTTAGCCAGATTTTAATGAGACAGTGTTGAGGCAACTTCTGGGCCAGGATCCCTTAATAGAAGAATAAGAAATAGTCATAGCCCTTAAGACATAACCCAGAGCTAAGGCTTCCTCGAACAACCTTCCTTTAAGAGCCCTCCAGGCCTAACCCAAGAAGACTTTCCCAAATTCCATCCCCTCCCCAGAAAGGAACTCCAACACAAGGGTAACATCATCCACAGAGCCAGGATTTAAAAATAATAATAATAATAATAATTAATAAATATGTTAAATAACATTTAAAACAATAAATAGAAAAATAAACTGATAAATAAATCAAAGTACAAAATGCTTCCAAACTGCAACAGAAAAAAAAGACAGACAGAACACCTAATTGAGTAGCTTCAAATGTGATCACAAATGATCTCTTTTCACAGTTCACAGCTTTTCTCCCTCCTCTCCCAACTACCCTCTTCCCAGAAGGCTGATTCCAGGAGACCCCAAGCCCAGTAATATGTATCTTGGTGAACCCCAGCATGCATCAGGGTATGATGCTCCCTGCCCCAGTGCCCTCCAGCAAAGCAGCAGCAAACCCTCTAGAGGGGAGTTAAGGAAAATGGATCCAGGAACATTGGTACCAATGGCTAAAATCTCCTTTGATGGAGATGGAAGAGGAAGAGGAGGGTTATAGGAAGGCACACTCGGGGCCATGATGAGTGGGCCTCTCCCTACAGTGGCAGATCAGTACTATTGTGGCGGGTTTTCCGAGAAGTGCCATCATCTCGGGGTAGTGCCCTTTGTAGGCTGGACATTGCTGCGGTCTTTTTAAGATCAATCACAGCGTAGGAATCTGACCGGCGGGTGGGATAGGCAGAGGGCACTGGAGGACGAGGAGCTGGGGGACTCTGGTGCTCCTTGGGGTGGTCCCCAGCCCAGCCCTTCAGTTCCACTTGAATGTAGTTCAGCTGTCGGGGCGGTTCTGGACCTGGTCGACGGAAGTCAAAGTTGAATACTCGAGGAGACCCTCGCCGGCGGGACAGCGGCACAGGGAAGTTGATGTGACTTCGAGGGGCAGCCCGAGCATTTATGTAATTCTGGAGTGGGGTCTCATCCTCATCACCACCATCAGGGTAGCCATTGGAGGAAGGGGTCAGCCCATCTCTGGAGTCACCATCATCCTCATCTCCTGGCTGGTGAGCCTGGCTCTCCCACACAGGTGGCAGTGAAGGCAGGTTCTCATAGTGTAGAAGAGCTGCCCGCCGCTGTGAAAAGCCATTCCAGCTTAGCTCCTCTTGGCTCAGTCTCCAGTTCCCACCACGGGGCAGCCCCCCACCAGTGAGGTTCTCATATGTACACTTGGGTTGAGCCAGACACTCAGCTGGGCATTCGTTGTTGTTGTTGTGGGCTGGTCCACCCTGCTGGCCAGGGCAGAGAGGACCCCCACATTCTGGCCCAGGGCTGCCACAATAACCTTGACACTTCACCACATGACGGAGTGTGGAACTTGGGTCCAGGACAAACTTCACCTGACCTGGCTGCAGGAACACCTTGGGGTCTCGGCTGTCTAGGACACAGCTTCGAGCCCTGGAAGGGAACCCTACCCGACCCTCAGGCAAAGGCTGTAGGCAGCGCCGGCCCCTTCTGTCTTCCTCATTTCCAGGTGTATTGACGTAGGTATGGGACTGTGAAATAAAAGCAGATGCATGAAATCAGGGAAGAGCTGAGAGGGTCAAAGGGGAAAATGAACTTCCCCAAAGAGATAGAGACAAGGACTAGAGCTATAATTTCATAAGAAAAGGGAACTCACAAGTGAGGGAGCTCCCTCCACAAACACAGGATGGCTACCTGCCCTCTCTGCAATATTTATTCTTAGAGAGTTTCCTAAAACACAGAGAGTTTAAGTGACTTGACAGGTTAAGACATAATCTGTATTGGAGGTGGAACTTGAACCCAAGTCATGATGGCTTCTAGGCAGGCTTTCTGTCTACTAAATCATGATGCCTCTAATTCCAACATGAAACCCTCTCTCCTTAAAGGATATGAACAGACAATTTTCAGATGAAGAAATTAAAAAGAAATTAAAGCCATCTATAGTCATACAAAAAAAATGCTCTAAATCATTATTGATTAGAGAAATGCAAATTAAAACAACTTTGAGGTCCTACCTCCTCAAAATGGCTAAGATAACAGGAAAAGATAATGATAAACACTGGAGGGGATGTGGGAAAGCTGGGACACTAATGCTTTGTTGGTGGACTTGTGAAATGATCCAACCATTCTGAAGAACAATATGCAACTATGCCCAAAAGGTTATAAAACTGTGCACTCCCTTTGACCCAGCACTGCCACTACTAAGTTTGTATCCCAAGCAAGGAAAAGGATCCACATGTGCAAAAATGTTTGTAACAGCTCTTTTTGTGGTGGCAAAGAACTGGAAAATGAGGAGGTTCCCATCAACTGGGATATGGCTGCATATGACATGGTATATGAAAGTAATGGAATATTACTGTTCTATAAAAAATGATGAACAGGCTAATTTTAGGAAGGTCTGGAAAGTTTTACATAAACTAATGCTGAGTGAAACAAAAAGAACCTGAAAAACAAAAAGAACTATGGAAATTGAATGTAAATCAATATGTTAGATTCACTTTTGCTTTTTCTTGGTTTTTTTCCTCATGGTTTTTCCCTTTTGTTTCAATTTTTCTCTCCCAGCATGATTCATAAGGAAATATGTAAAAATATGTACGTGTATAACCAAAAGAAAAAAAATGTTGCTTTTACATGTAACTGGGGAAAATATATATATTTTTTTAAATTTAAAAATAAAATTAACAAACTTAAAAAAAGAAGAGACTTTCTAACCACCTCTTTCCTCTCTATTCCTCTCACAAGGCTCCCAATGGAGGGAACAGCCAAGCTTCCTTGGTGTTTCTTTTAACCCTGTTCCTGCCAATAATCCCAAAGTCAGAGGTTAGTAGACAATCATTACTCACTTGCTCTTCAGGGGCAATAAGGGCATGGGTGGACTCCTCTCCAAGGGAAGAATGTCGCAAGCTGCTCATAGAAGCAGGACGAGGAGTGGAATATGGCGGGCCATCTCCAGGGAAGTTGGGGAAGCCATTAGAGAAGCCGGACACAGTGTAGCCCAGAGCTGAAAGAAGGAACAAGTCATGACAAGATCATAACTAAAGACAACCATGCTGCATTTAGTATCTCTTCAGATACTAAGTATCTAGAGTACCTATCCAGAAGGAATCTTGCCAGACTTTAATCTTCTTCATGCAGAGTTCTCATCAGTGACTTAAAAATTTTCAGTTATCTCCCTATTACGTACCAAGTAATGTTCAAACTTGTCTACTTGATATTTGAAGCCCAGAAAACTATCTCATTTTCTTCCCAAAATCTATGGTCTAATCAAATCCCAGAATATACGCTGAACTTTCCCACTTCCATACCTTTGCTCATTCTTCTTCTTCTACTTACAAGATATTTCTACCAACAAACTACCCCCTACTTTTTGGGATTTTTTTGTAAGACAATTGGGGTTAATTGACTTGTTCAGGGTCCCAAAACTAGGAGTTAGGTATCTGGGGGCCAGTTTTGAACTCAGGTTCTTCTGATTCTAGAGTTAGTGCTCTACCCACTGAGGCATCTAGCTTCCCTTCTCCTCTATTTTTAAAAACTCACTCCAATCCTACCTCCAATACAAAAGCTTCCCCAACCTACCCAGGTCAAAGTGATTCTCTCTTCTTCACTCTCAAAACAACACTCATTAGTTTTGCATAATCTGGGCACTCTGAGTTGGGATGGGATCTATTTTCTATTAACACAGAAATTTCAGGAAGAAAATTCCCTCTACCAATATTAATCTATTATGGTTCTGCAACTTCTAGTTAGAGAAGAATTGCACTGAGAGATTGAATGATTTGCTAAGAGTCCCACAGCCCAAAGGTTTCTCTCCCTCCCCTTCTCCCCCCATCAAGGTGGGACTCAGGTATTGCTAACTCCAAGGCTAGCCTTCTATCCAGTCTGTGTCAGGCCATCTCACTTAAAAAATGCTTATTAATGGACAAACTAAACAGCCACATAGATGTTTCCAAGGCACTTCTTACTGGACCTGATGTGTTTATATCCTGTCTCTTAGTAAGCTTTTTATAAGCACTTAATAGTATCTGGCACATAGTAGGTACTTAATAAATGTTAACTGATTGATCAATTGAGGAGAGGCACATTTTGCATTTCATTTGGCATCCCCAGTCCACAATAATGTACAACAATAAGTCAAAATAATAGTCCATATCAATATGGTATACTTTAGGTTTTGGTAACCTTTTGATTTTACATATCTTCCAAAATGCAAACAGAAGATTTATTATTCACACTTTACAGATGCAAAAACCAAGATTCACAAAGGTAAATTGACTTGCCAAGGTTATACCAGAAATGTTAAGAGGTAAAATTTGAACCCAGGACTCTTAGCTCCAAGTGCTTAAGCCTCAAGCAGGTGCTTGCTGAATGAACAAAAATCAAGTATCCTGTCTCTGCAGAAACCCATACCTCAGAGATCTGGCACTTAAGAAAAATGTAGCTATTTGGGACCCAGTTTCAGACAAAGAGAAAGGAGGAATTGAAGTTCAGGGTGTCATTACCATAAAAACCTACCATCTCTTTCCTGAGTTCCCAATCATCAGTTAGGACACAGTAATTCCCAGCACTCTGGTGAGGCAGGCCTTGTGCCCCATTCAAGCTTAGGTTCATCTTTCCTGCCTGATCCCAGGCAAGGAAGTATAAGGGGGTTGAGA